>NW_017535308.1:358920-483257 GCF_001853355.1 Bactrocera latifrons
AGCCAAGAAATACGTGTACCAAGTTTCATCATGATATCTCAATTTTTACTCAAGTTACAGCTTGCACGGACGGACGGACAGACGGACGGACGGACAGACAGAHATCCGGATTTCAACTCTACTCGTCACCCTGATCATTTTGGTATATATAACCCTAAGAGAAATAGCGGATTATTCTTACAGAACCATAGAAATCTCGAGCTGGAAATAAGTTTAACTACTGTCCCTTCGCCCATATATTTTGTATGGCACTTTCCTAAATATGGTAAACACGGTGGCAACGCTATGGGATGAAAAATTCGATTTTTACAGCGGATTAAGAAGTACATACATACCAAGGGGTTACGCACCGTGAAAAGATAAACTATATTTGTTGGTATTTCAAAAGAAAGGAATCGAAATAATCTTTAATCTTTACTAAATATCTTAGCTTTTTACTGAATTCGCTGAATACACTTATTCTAAACAAGTGGCCTAAACCATAAAATTTGCCATAAATGAAGAATATAATATGTGACAGATTTAATCTAAAAATGGTCGAAATGGTTTCTGCTAGGCACCTTTTATCCCAGTAAACCGGTAAATACGGAGGCTATATATATGTATTTCTGGCCAGGGCAACACTAAGTGTTGCCAAGTGCAATCTGACATTTCCATTGGAAAGTTTGACATTTTTTAGCGTAACATCACTCAGAACGTTTTGTCATTTAATCGTGAATTGKTTTATTTACAGGGAATTAAAAAATTCATCTCGGCCAAAAATTGGAATTAACTCGTGAACATTTTCGTGCGATCATTTTTCACAACTTTCGACGTGGATTATTGCGACAAGAGTGCATCGATGAACAAAAATTTTTATATGGCTATGAAGCACCATTCTATAGCACTGTGAAAAACTGGTACAACGAATTCAGTCGTGGTCGACGCTCGCTCAAAGACGAATCCCGTGAAGGTCGTCCAAAAACAGCCGTTGCGCCAGAAAACATCGATGCCGCAGGTGAACTGATAATGCGACACTGTCATGCAACATACTTTCAGATAGAGGCATGCCTATGCATTTCTCCCACCAGCATACATTCGATATTGCATGAACACCTGGCCGTAAAGACGGTTTGTTCTCGTTGGATCCCGCACAATTTGACAATCGCTCAAAAAAATGCTCGTGTGGATTGGTGTAAAGAAATCCTGAAATAATACGATCGCGGTGCTTCAAAAGACGTTTATAAGATTGTCACAGGTGACGAATCATGGATCCATGTGTATGAGCACGAAACAAAACAGCAATCGACCGTGGGGGTCTTCCAAGGCGAGCCAAATCCAACGAAAGTTGTTCGTGGAAGAAGCACTTCGAAGCAATTGGTCTTTGGCAAAACCGGTCATGTGGCGACTGTTCCGCTTGAGCAACGTAGGACGGTCAATTTTGAGTGGTTCACCACCATTTGTTTGCCTAAAGTCTTCGGAGAAATTCGAAAAACGAAGAAAAGAAGACGAATCATTGTGCACCATGACAATGCGAGCTATCACACATCGGCTCAAACCAGCACCTTTTTGACCGGCCAAAACGTGGAATAGATGGGTCATCTGCCGTACAGCCCTGACTTGGCACCCGATGACTTCTTTTTACTCCCACACATCAAGAAAATAATGCGTGGCCAACGATTTTCGTTGCCAGAAGATGCTGTTGAAGCATTCAAAAACCATGTTTTGGAGGTGTCTCAATCGGAGTGGAAAAAGTGCTTCGAAAATTGGTTTGAGCGCAAAAGTGTATAAATCCTGATGGAGACAATTTGGAAAAACAATAAAACCATTTTCATTGATAAATATTCCTATTTTCATTATTAGGTCAGGAATATATATAGCAGCCTTCGTATATGATATATGAAGATGAAATTGAGTCTAAATGCTTTTTGGAGCATACTACACTTTAGTAGAATGCTAAAAAGCCATGATTTTAACTGCTAATTCATATCTCCAACATTATAGAAGACACACTATATACATATGAACCAAGTTTATTTGAAATGTGAGCCTTTGTGCATTTTTGTGATTAACGCTTGAGTTAAGACATTTTTCAAGCTTTCATTTAGGTAAACTCTTCGAGAGTGGATTTCCAACTACGTTATGAAATTTCTTTTTGGAGAACAAATATTTATATTTTTATCTGTAATATTAGAAATTTCTAGAAAAAATTGCCTCATGATTGCGAATGGCATTATATAAAACTTAATAAACTTGCTATAAATTGCTTTGGAATGCAGAAGTGTCAATACTTCAATACCACACACAGTCGAAAAGCTTGCTTTTAATGGCGGTATGGTTAAAAGTTTTCTGATTTTTTAAGCTCTGACTTAAATTGACGTTTCACACATGCCACAAATATGTCAATCTATATGCATGTAAGTACGTAACAATATACATATAGATATATATATATAAACATGTATGTACATATCTGTACAATTACAATACTTGATAGAGCGTACAACAAAACAAATGACAATTAAAATGACATTCCGAAAACATAAAATGTCAGTCAATTGAAACAGCGTACAGAAAGCCTTTTTGTTATTATGAACAAAATTGATTAAGTCACGTAAATATCCACACACCTATGCACGTTCTAATAGCTTAACGACAAATATGCTGAATTCGGATCAATTATACTCGCCTTTAAGCTTCAAGCACGCTTCAGTGTGTTTTTCTCGAAAAACATTTAAACCATCGCATATTTACATATGAATGTAAGAGTTCAATTGAAAATTCCCCGGCCTGAAGCTACTAAAATTAAATCCACAAGATTTTAGTTAGTCCCAACCTTCAAATAAATATTCTAATAAAATAATGCATTTTGAAGAGAAAATTAAGGTTGAAGCGAAAATTTGACCTGACAATAAGTTTTTGGACACTGCCCAAGGAAAATCAACCGTTAAAGATTGGTATGCTAAGTTTAGA
This sequence comes from Bactrocera latifrons, assembly GCF_001853355.1. Lineage (NCBI taxonomy): Eukaryota > Metazoa > Arthropoda > Insecta > Diptera > Tephritidae > Bactrocera > Bactrocera latifrons. The sequence continues at coordinate 361,873 of NW_017535308.1, forward strand.
CGAGATGAAATGAGCACCGAAGACGATGAACGCAGTGGACGTTCGAGAGAATTTGATACTGACGTAAACATCAAAAAGTCAATATTATTTTGAATAACGGTAAAGTGAAGTTGTTCCAGATAGCACGCTCTCTAAATTTGGGTATGAGAAAGTTCTGTGCAAAGTGGGTGCCGCTCGAGCTCATTTTTAGCCAAAACTGACGAGTTGATAATTCGGTGCAGTATTTGAAGATGTTCGTAATAAACGCGACAATGCATCGCTATGTGGTAATTGATGACATATGGCTCTATCATTTCACTCCGAAGACCAATCGAAGATCATCCGAGTGGACTGCAAACGAAGCGCATTGAAATATTATTGACTATTGCTAGCGTCAATAAACCGTTAAAAGAATGAAAACGCCAAAAAATTGCCCCATTTAAAGAACAAGAAAGTCCTCTCTCACAGAGACAATGCATCGGGTCACAAGTCAGTGAAAACGATATCAAAAATCCACAAATTGGGCTTCGAATTGCTTCCCCGTCCACCGTATTCTCCAGGTCTACAAAAATGGTATCAAAAAGTTGGGAGGCCGCTAAAATCTCCCTGGAACCACTTTTCACACGCCTTCTTAGTTGCATCCCCGATACAAAATTTAATGCCTTTGGTGTATTTAGGTCTTGATTTATTGCACTTTTAGTAGTTTTGAATAGTGCCTTTATATCGGGAGCGAGTGAGTTATCTTCGGATTTCATCCATTTCCACACTCTCGGTAAATTTGGTTGTTGTAGATTTAGCAGTTTAGTATTAAACTTATTACTTGGCGGGGCCACGCCTGCTTTTTATACTCTCGCAACAATGCTGCTAAGGAGAGCATTAAGTTATGTTCACATAACGGTTGTTTGTAAGTCCTAAAACTAAAAGAGTCAGATATAGGGTTATATATACCAAAGTGATCAGGGTGACGAGTAGAGTTAAAATCCGGATGTCCGTCTGTCCGTCTGTCCGTCCGTCCGTGCAAGCTGTAACTTGAGTAAAAATTGAGATATCATGATGAAACTTGGTACACGTATTTCTTGGCTTCATAAGAAGGTTAAGTTCGAAGATGGGCAAAATCGGCCCACTGCCACGCCCACAAAATGGCGGAAACCGAAAACCTATAAAGTGTCATAACTAAGCCATAAATAAAGATATTAAAACAAATTTGGCCCAAAGGATCGCATTAGAGAGGGGCATATTAGGACGTGATTTTTTTGGAAAAGTGGCCGTGGCCCCGCCCCCTACTAAGTTTTTTGTACATATCTCGGAAACTGCTAYAGCTATGTCAACCAAACTCTATAGAGTCGTTTCCTTCAGGCATTTTCATATACAGCTCAAAAATGAAAGAAATCGGATAATAACCACGCCCACCTCCCATACAAAGGTTATGTTGAAAATCACTAAAAATGTGTTAACGGACTAACGAAAAACGTCACCAAATTTTACTGAAGTAATTGCAGAAGAAAGCTGCACCCAGGCTTTTTTCAAAAATTGAAAATGGGCGTGGCGACGCCCACTTATGGACCAAAAACCATATCTCATTAAGTACTCTACCGATTTCAATAAAATTCGGTATGTAATATTTTCTTAACGCCCTGATGACATGTACGAAATATGGGTGAAACCGGTTTACAACCACGCCTTCTTCCAATATAACGCTATTTTGAATTCCATCTGATGCCTTCTCTGTATAATATATACATTAGGAACCAATGATGATAGCGGAATAAAACTTTATACAAATACGGTATTTGAGCTGAGGTATCCCTTGTGGTTGTGATCGGACTATAACTTTTCAATGCAATTAAAATAAATGAAAATACAATTCAATACTAAAAGTACACAAATTGATCTAATCTAATTAATTTACAGCAAAATAGAAAAATATGTAAATGACGGATAATGAAATCTCGATTATCACTTTATCATGCGAGAGTATAAAATGTTCGGTGACACCCGAACTTAGCCCTTCCTTACTTGTTTAAAATATTTTCACTACAGATGCCCTTTAGTACGGTGATTCCCTGTACCAATTTACAGTTTTATATCTTAATTTAGTGCACTTCATACGTTTTCGGTTAATGGTAATTTGTCGGCATCGACATCTACGAAGTCGTAATGATTTTTGTACTAAGCAATCCTGAACAAAACTGTTATACTCTGTAGCAACAGGTTGCAAGAGTATAGAAAGATTGTTGTACTATGGTAGGTCGGGGACTTTTCAGTTGACCTGATACACTTTTGCATATTCTAAGCTGCGCGCTCATGCGAGTAGTTGTTACAACACAAGTGACAGCGAACGCTTGTTTCGAACAAAGGAAGTCAATCGAATTAAGTTCGGTTTTCTGGCTTGTTTGCAACGATAGATAATTACCAGTCATGCAAAGTAAAAGACAAAACGACTTGATACTTTAGATCTTCTGACTTGAACTTCGAAACGGTATCATATCCTATTTCTCACTTCTCCTTTTGCAGCTTTCGTATGTATTGGTTTCATTCAAACCGCTGTCAGCTGTCACATAAAGCTTTTTAGACTTTTGACAGTTAACAAAGCAGTTAGCATTTTGGGCTACTGACTTGCAATAAATACTATAAAAGCTTTAGCTTCTTGTAGAGCTTAATGCAATTCTTAAAACATCAGTTCCGCATTGACCTCTAAAATGCACCTCAATTAGTTTTTTTTTGTTAATTAAAAAGGCTTCTTTATTTTTGACAGCGCTGCGGGAGGTGATTCTTGATTTGGACTTGTATATCGCAAATCTATACTTATACATACCATATATAATATTATTATTTATTTAAATGCACATCTACCAAGCTGTAGATATGTTTTTGTGTTATGATGTTTGAACGAGTGTTAATTTTTATTGCACGATAATATTCAATCTTCAGTTTGAAGTTCAGTTACACGTTCAAGTGGTTAACAAACAGAGAGTATAATAAAAAACCGGGTGTATCGGAACTATTATCACTCTCGTAATGTGCGTGGATGAGTTTAAAGCTTAAAAAATAGTTTAATTGTCATAATTTGCTTTCTTCTGCAATATTTACAATTAAACCAACCTAATTAGCTCAAATGTGATAAAGTAAACTCAACCAAATAGTATAAAAGAGCTCTGGGATAATCCGTGGACCGCTTTCATATATCCTAGACAGATATCTTGCATGTGGATATTGATACAAAACCGACTGGACGTTCAAAATTTCTATACTAGGGTAGTAGTGAACCCATTTTATCCATACTCGACATTTGGACATTCAGATTTCCAAAAAGAATGGGAGTGGTAAGGAAATTCAAATGTTTTTTTATGTAATATCAAGTAGAATCGATACCATTGAGTTCGAATTCGATGAAACCACCTTTCGAGTATCTCTTTCACTAAATCATGTTCAATATTGACATCTAAAGCTTGAACAGAGTTTGCTTTATTCCTAAAGGGCAATCAATTCAAATAACCTCACAAGAAGTAGTCTAATTGTGTTAAATCACATCTCCTTGAAATGATCGGATTTCCAAACTTTTCGCGCAAAAACCCGGTGTGGCACGTATCCTCGACTCGTTAGAACCAGATGTTCTCAAGAGCAATTTATTCCAATTGTGGCCATAAAAATTTGCTAATCGTCAATTTCAATTGATAGTAGCGGCATCCCCAGCTTCATTTCGAAAGAAGTACGGACAGATGATTCCACCAGCCCAAAAATTGTCAATTTAGGTGAATATAATGGTTGCTCATAAATATTTACCGCACCACTCAGATGAAAGTGAGCCTCATCAGGTGATTTTCTTAAAAAAAACGCTATCGTTTGTTGTTCCAAGGTAAATAACTTCAGATTTAAGTGAGAACATTTTTATATGGATGCAATCCTTTCTCGAAATCCGCCAAGTTGTGCATTGAGACAGTGCCAATTCGTGAGAACATCTTGGAATCGGCAAATTGGGCTCTTTAGCAACACTTGCCTGATTGGCAGCAATATTTGCATTACTTTGAGCAGTTCTTTGTCTTTTTGGCACTTGAACACTTATGCGGAGAAAATGTACGGACGAAATTCTCAACAATTCGACGAATAGCGGGGACATGTGGACGATTATTACACCACAAAATGGCAAAAGCACACGAATACTGGCAATTTTGAAGAATAAAATTGAATAATTTGTAAACTAGTTCTTGCGTATATTTCAACGATGAAATTGCAATGAATAATATGAAAAAGATCACAGATGATGCCATATTAAAAATGGCCAAAACGGCACTTAGAAATCATTTACCTGATATACATATAGTACATGCATACATATACGGCATAAAGACAGCAGGAAGTTTTAAAATCTTTATTTTAAGTGTATGGAATCACGACACTTTGCTTCAAAGACATTCTCCAAATTATACACTGTAATATTGTGTTATACTCTGTAGTAACATGTTGCAAGAGGATACAAATTTCAACGAGTCAAATAATTAATATGAAATACTATAATTGTCAACGGCAATCTAATATAGTCAAATAAGTTGTTTTGCCAGAAGTCCGTGGGTGCGTATTTAAGAATAAAAGTACATACTTACTTCGTCATCTATTAATTCTGCAAAAAACAGGAATCGCTACGAATGCGTTTGTTTGCTTGCTTCTAATTAACGCCACCGATCTATTCGCTAACATGAGTAATCTGTGAAGCATATGAACACAGGAGCATGCGAGTGCGCTACGTTTTCACATTTTAAAAGCACTTAACTAGAAAATCCGCCCTTTAAATCAAATCATAACCAATTAACATTTCCATGCAGAGATTAATTTCAATGGAATTTTCTAAGCGTTCGAGGGAATATTTTTTCCGCATAACTCACAAGGATAGCAAACCTTAGCTTTGCTTTCATTGCGGGTTATGGACTAGGTTGCAAATGAAGCTGTGCAAAATTTCACGCCACTTGAGTTTTCAGTCGTTGGAAAAATTCTTGCATAAAAAAAAACACAGAAAACAACAGAATGAAAAAAACTACGAAAAGATTTTTCTATGGCAATCAGCAGTCGAATACATACTGGTACAGAGAATAAAATTTGTTACTTTTACAAAAATAGTATTTATTTAAATTTACGGCATACATACATAGTCAATATATAGATTCGCTTAAAGAATCGGAAGTACTTTGATGCTTAGAAGAAGTGTCGGATAATTGGACTTAGATCTGAGGAAGGCTGCATTGAAAATTGCACCAATATTATTTATTATTACACCTAAAGCAATGTATTTTAAGTTTTGATAAGCCAAAAAAAAGTCGAATACCTTATAAAGTATATATAATATATAGTACATCGAAACCAAAATAAATATTTGTTTTAACTTTTATGCTAAAAATATACACCTCTGAAATGCATCATAGCTTAGTAAGACGTAATAAAAAAATTTAAGATCTAATCAGTTTGAATTCTAAACATTTTTCAAGCTTTTGCATTCACACAAGTCCCGACGCGATTCGGGCATAAATCTTTCTCCAACTCCGACTACAAACTATAATCCAATGTATTCAAATTTGAATTTCCAGGACCCTCAGATTAGCATGACTTGCCGCTTTGAAAGTGTTTGCGTAGATCTTGTCGATTTGGTTATTAAAAACATCTTTATAAATGCAAATTTAGGGACCTGTAAAATGGATAGCTTCATGGCCGTTGATTGCGTTTCACTGAAGAAGCCGCTTCCATCTTTTGAGCCTAATATGTTTCAGCGCTTTGTCAGAAGATGACCAGTTGACGGAGGTAAACTTTCATTATTAATTTTACTGAACTGATTATTTTATATGGGTATACATACTAGTTACAATAAAGCATAACGATATTTCTGTAATTCTTTTCCCGCTGTATGCTTTCTAAACTTTGTTAGAAGCATAATTTATACAGTGGTGGCCTTATAGTTAGAAACAATATGCTATACAAAATCAAATCACTGCATACTTTTTTTAAGACGCGCACTGTAAATTATAAGTCCCGACTATTTACTGATTGGCTATTGACAAACTTAAAATTATACCCCGGTTTGCGTTTCTTGGCTGGCCAAGTAATTAGAAACGAGCAGTTCCTTGTTTTGATTCTCGGGCTTTTTTGAACTTAGTGATAAAACCGTTTTAATTATCAGCTTGGGCAAAAAAAAGTTATGTACTCCCAAAATGAGAGAGTCAATTGTAAGGTGTCATCAAAAGAAGAAATTGCGAATGTCAGCTATCGCTCAAAGACCAAATACCTTTCTAATCATTTGTATGAAAAATCAAAGAAATTTGAAAGCCCCCACCAGGAAGACTGGACCTCGAAAAACTATTCCAGTAGAAGACCGAATAATTTGTAGGACGAGGAAAACAACTCTTTCATGACTTCGTGTGAAATAAAGGCTGAAGTTGGACAAGAAACTAATGTAGAAATGTCAGATCGGACGACAAGAAAGCGTTTACAGGAGTCGGGACTTCGTGGATGCATTGCGCAATAAAACCGCTTGTGTCAAAAAAACAAAACAAATATTAATAAGCGGTTGCGATTTGCAAAAGAAATGCTGAAGGAAAATCCCCAAAACGGGAATAGAGTTCTCTGGAGTGACGAATCTAAGTTCAATTCATTCCAGTCCGACGGAAAATCGTACGTACGACGTCTTCCCAAAATGGCGCTGAACCCTAGGTACACTGTGAAGAGAGTAAAACACAGTGGCGAATCTGTTATGTTTTGGGGAGCCTTTTCGTTGGCCCAATTGTGCGTGTTAAAGGGATAATGGACAACATCAGTATAAAAGTATTCTGGAGAATGTAATGGAACCATATTCCTTTGAGAATATGCCAGCCCATTGTTTAGCACGATAATGACCCAAGATACAATTCAAGGTTAGTGAAAAGCTGGCTTTCGGATAAAAATATTGATGTTTTGGATTGGCCTTCGCAAAGTTCGGGTCTGAACCCAATTGAAAATTTATGCGTAATTGTGAAACGAGATCTTAAGCACAAAAACCCGCGATACAATGACGAGTTGTTTCAAATGGTTCAACAAAGTTGGACTAGCATCTCAGTGCAACAACAATCCAAAGTTTACCGCGAAGGTTAGACAATGTTATTAAAACTGATCAAATTGAATTTGGTGTTCTCTGTGTTTACCTCGTTTTCTTAAAAATATAATTAATATTGTGGTTGTTTTTATGTAAAACTCAAATAAAATGTGTAACTTTGTTGATTTCAATTTATAGTTTTAACGTGGCCATCTAAATTTTTGAAATAAGTTAAGAAAACTATATGCAGCAAAGTCGTTTCTAATTATAAGACCTCTACTGTATATGTATATGCACATACATATGTACGAATAGTATCCATTTTGAAGCATTATAATTTGCACACTTTGGTTCTTATTAATATTTGCCGTGCTGAAAATGTATGAATGACGCCAGCATTTTTGCAAAACATTGTTATGCTTGATTAACTCATTGTTGAAGAGTACGAGAAACTCGTCTTTTATCTTCAATTATATTTATTTACCAAAACATGCATATTTCTCACATACCGAGTTATCGCCTTCGGCAATTTACCATGCTAAGTCCAAGTCGAATCGCTGTCAACTCTAGCGTTAACTACATATGTATGTATGTACATATAACATCTTCAAGTTAGCCTTGCCCACGTTGCCCACATTGCCCACATTGCCCACCATATCATTGTCCATTTGTCGCGGATTCTAATCTGAACTCTGACCTAAAGCTAACAGCGTCGTTTATTGCGACAAACATTAAAGATAAATGTCCAAATTTTCACTCCTTAGAAGTAAAAAAAACGCCTTTTCAAGCTTTGGCAAGGGGAGCGAAAACTAGCCAACCCAACCAAAAACCATAAAAGATCTCAAATTATAAAATAAATACTTGAAATATGCATATGTATGTATGTGTATACATATGTTAATGCTGTATGCTTGTGGCAAAAAAACGAAGACAGCGAGCAAACCATTCACCAGACAACTACTCTTAGCTTTGAAAACGAACATTTCAGCACACGAACTAACCTCAGGGCTTTACGACAAAAAAAATAAAAAAATAAAATAACATGCTTAACAAAACAAAACACGACCAAGAACAACAAATCATAAAATGAATGAGAATCTCAATGAACGTTATCCTTGCGAAAAAGGGTACAAAACGTGTTTCGCCTCTTTCCCTCTCCCGGCTCTATGAAAGGCATAAGTGTTGCTAATAATGCCACATTAATCTTCACACAATTGCAAACGTAACAAGTTTCAGGTTGTCAACTTTGCTTTTGCATGTCTGCAGGCAGAAGAAGCTGAATGGATGTACGCAAAATATTCGGTAGGCTTAATTATTTGTCGGTATCATTGCTGTCTCCTTTCTCATTAAAAATCAATTTGGCTCGGACAAGGCATTGACTGAAGCGTTAAGTGTATATGTTTACTTGAAACCCCTATAAAACATCAATGTGGTCAGATCTTCAAACTGTTTCCAAATTTTGCATATTTGCGAATGTATTTACATATGTGCCAGTTGAACTAGTTTCCCCATTTTTTAATAGACCAATTGCCATTTGTAAAGCGACCTCAAAAGTTTCCGCTTCAATTAATGCTTGTGTTCGTATTCGACAAGCATTCAATGAATCTCGAACCTCCAAGCTTGTAGGGTATACAAATTTATGCTTCCAGAGAGGAAAGTCTGCTTCTTTGAAACACCAAGAAATTATAGTTCCCCAGCTAGACAATGAATGGCAAACCATCGAATAAACTGACTTTAAAATTATGTCACATTTGCAGCAATTAGCTGTGAATGAAATAAAATGCAATAAATGTGATATAATTTTCCTACTCAACTTAACCTTTGAAAAGATATCTCACATTTTCTTTACTAGTGTATTACAGAGATTTTAAAGGGATATTAGTTCCAAAATTGAGTTCGTATTTGACTCAAGACTAAATATGTAACTGCAGATCTACAATGCATTATACCCGTTAACATTGAATAAATATATATCGATCAATCCATTTTAAACCAAACTTAAAAGACCAAAACTATTATCGAATGGAAAAATAATCTACTTTTTAGATTTTGGTTTTAGAAGTGCATAAAATCGATATACCGGCCACTGTTTTCCGTAGTTCACAGAATGTGATCAATATTAACTTTCTTCGTACGACTTCTACGACATAATGTTTCATACTGATTTAAAGAAATCGGAGCATCGGGAAGTCAAGTGAACCGATTTAAAAGTAGACCAAATGCAAGTATAATTTTCGGATAAATAAAATTTTTTCGGATGTTATCGGACTGTCCTCGTTTTTTAATGGTTGAATGGTATCAGCTTGAATATGACGATACACACTCATATTATTATAATTTAAACGTGAATGCTTTTATTTAATACATGTTTTCTATTTTCATTTTCTAAACGATTTCATTTCTTCTTCTTCTTTACTGGCGTAGAAAAACCTTACGCGGTTTTAGCTGAGTTAACAACAGCGCGGCTGTCGATTCTTCTTTTCGCAAGGGCCACCAAATGTAGATTCCAAGCGAGCCAGGTTCCCCTCCACCTGGTCTTTCCATCGGAATGGAGGTCTTCCTCTTCCTCTGTTTCCCCCGGCGGGTACTACGTCGATTACTTTCAGAGATGGAGTGTTTTCGTCCATCCGGACAACATGACCTAGCCAGCGTAGCCGCTGTCTTTTAATTCGCTGAACTGTGTCAATGTCGTCATATATCTCATACAGCTCATCGTTCCATCGAATGCGATATTCGCCGCACAAAGCAGAACTTTTCTCTCGAAAACTCGCAACGTCGACTCATCAGTTGTTGTCATCGTCCAAGCCTCTGCACCATATAGCAGAACAGGAATTGTGAGTGACTTATAGAGTTTGGTTTTTGTTCGTCGAGAGAGGACTTTACTTCTCAATTGCCTACTGAGTCCGAAGTAGCACCTGTTAGGGAGAGATATTCTGCGTTGGATTTCGAGGCTGATGTTGTTGTTGGTGTTGATGCTAAATAGTCGAAATTATCTACAACTTTGAAGTTATGACTGTCAACAATAACAGGAGATATTTCGTCTTGAACTCGTTCACCACTAGACCCTTTTGTTTAGCTGAATTATCCTTGTATCAATATCATCGGCGTACGCCAGGAGCTGTACATTCTTTTAGAACCTTCTGGTACCTTCTTTGTTTAGTTCTGAAGCTCGAATTATGTTATCCTGAAATGTGTTGAAGAAGTTGCCCGATGGAGAGTCGCCTTGTCAGAAACCTCGTTTCCGTTCTTCCCGATCCTGACGGAGCTTTTAGTGTTGCTCAGTTTACACAACCCTATTAGCTTTGCGGGGATATCAAATTCAAACATCGCGGCATAAAGAAAGCTCCTCCTCGTGCTGTCAAAAGCAGCTTTGAAATCGACGAAGAGGTATCGAATCTCTTTTCACGGGTCTTTTCCAAGATTTGGCGCATGGTGAATATCTGGTCAGTTGTTGAGTTGCCAGGCCTCAAGTCATACCGATGAGGTCCAATCAGTTTGTTGACGATGGGCTCTTTCATACAATACGCTCGATAGAACCTGGCGTTATATTTTCACTGCCAGTCAGTAGGCTGGAGAAGTGTTCCCTCCATAATTTTAGTATGCTCTGGACATCAGTCACTAGATCACCTCTGGGAGTTCTACAAGAGTATGCGTCGGTCTTGACACCTTCTGTTATCCGCCGCATCTTTTCATAGAATTTTCGAGCATTACCCCTGTCGGCCAGTTTGTCAAGCTTTTCATACTCACGCATTTCGGCCTCTTTATTTTTCCGTCTGCAAATGCGTCTGCTTTCGCATCAGAGCAAATCAGCGGTATGTTGAAGAATCTCCCAATGATGCGGTTTGTGGTTAGACATTCATGCACCGGGGTGAATGCCAGGCGATGGAGTTTCTCTCCCATAACACACCGTCACATCGTCACCTTCATAGTTGAGGGACTGGACATTCCAAATCGTAATCCTTAATTCGTTTGCCATGGTCGTCATCAAAAGGGGGCCTGTCATCCGAGGCTGTTTAAACTTTTTCATTGGGGGCGGTTTTTACGTGGCGAAACCATCAACACTGCCACCAAATATTGCAAAATGAATTAAATAACATTTTATTATTTTACAATGGAATTAGAGTGTAAACTCCTTATTATAGCCCCTATATATATTAATATCTTTGCCAATACATAAGCATGCAGAGATTAAATAGTTCTTATATTTGCTTTTGCATGTAGGTTCAAACTTATTGATTTTCGCTTTTTTGGTTTTTGAGCTAACAATGCGAAAATTTATTTGACGTGGTCTGTCATAATTTTACAAACGTCATAACTCATCGCTAGCATGGATGAAAAACGAATGCGCGAAAACGTTGATGCTCCACGCAGGAGTTCGCCTAAGCGCATGCGCGCAGCGACAGTGGCAGCACACCACAATACACAGATCATAAAGCATTCGCGTCAGTCGCGTAAACACGTGCATACTAAAACCCGTGTCCACCAAGCGCTTTATTGCCAAGTGTGAACAATATCCGGATAAAGGCATTTCACGATTTACGGGTTCCGTTGCGTTGTTCGACACTGCGTGCGGTGGGTCAGAATCACCAACTGTGATGTTGTGAGCTGCTGAAAATTGTTCTAAGAATATGATTAGGAGCCAAGCGTTGCGCCTCTTCACATTCAATATTTGATTTATTCCTGCCATTTTTATTGTTCCTCGTGGCACTTTGGAGCGCGCATTTCGCATCTTTTGTGGTTGCTGCCAGCCAAAGCACGCTGCTGTGTTGTTGGCCTCCTACTTGAGATTGTGGCCCATTCTTCTCTGACAATTGTGGAAAATGCTAATGAATTGCTTTTTACTTTTCGCTCCGTTCTTTTTATTGAATTCCTTACACGACATAATAGAAGACAAAAAGACACTCGAGCATCAGTGCAACGCAATAGCAAATGTCTTTGTTCAACGGCGGGCATTGTAAATGTAACAATCACGCGTACAAGCCGGCATTCGAGTAGATCGCTGAATTGCTACAGGGAGGACTGTTGCAGAGAACCAATGTACTATATATTGCCAGTCTTTATATAGTAGCTGTGTCCTACAGGCTTGCGCGATTTGTCCTTACTTTCTTTCTTGCACTCGGTGTCGGGACAATTGCGTATTTAAAATATAGGACACTTATATGAAAGTAAGTAAATAAAATGTTTTTTGTTGATTTTTTCGTTCCTCTTTTACATATTTACTACGGTGGTGCGTTATGTGTTCGCAAGGATAATAGCCAATATCTTAAGGACATATTGGGAGGTCCTTTAGCTATCGTATATTTTGTGCAAACAGAAACTATAAATAACCGAAGAATGCCGAACATAATTGGGAAATGAAAAGATTTTGGAAAACAAAGGCATGGCTATGCTGATTAGTGGTCAGCGACAATCACAAAGTATCGCACAGGCAATGCTCATACATACAACAATCAGAGTAGCAGATTCGTTAAAAGCCGAAACAGATGTGTACTTACGACGAAATTTTCTGGCAGACAGTTTGGCACCAGCCTAAGTAGTACTTTCTGTTTGTGTATCTAAGCCTTTAAAGAAAGAGTCTTTTGTTATAAATGCAGATAATAAGGGTCCACATATCTCTCTCCCAATGCATGTGAAGTAAGAGTAAATTAGTCAACATTTAGTATGTACAAATCGCAAGCATTCCTGGCCTTAGACGTCCTCATGACAATTGTGATGATAGTACAATCCAGCAGACTCCGCTTAATCAACGTAAATGACAGTTTTTTTCGAATTACACAGGATTTCGATTGATCGAGATTTCCTTTTATTGAGGCTCAGCAAAGAAAGGTTCAAGTAAACGATGCTTTTACATGTATTATCATGTTCACATTTTTAACTTTATGGGAAATTAAAAATACAATTTATTTAAAATACTATCTGTTACCTTAAGGTCATCTAGTGACCTTTTTGTGTTATTTTTTCTTATCTTTCATAAAAGACACAAAACTTTGGCATTTCCTTGTACGAATTCCTGCTTTGAGAGAAATTGCTTGAAAAAAGTGCAAAATATTTTTTATAATTTTATAAAAGGTGGCACTGTCAAAAGTAAAGGGTGGGCAGCACAAGGCCCTTCAGTAACCGTCAGCGGTTCAAAGCGTTAAGTGGAGATTTTCGCCAATTAATTTTTGAGTAAAAAGACATACATTGTAGATATTTTGTAAGATACAAGGAAAACAAGCATCGCTGAGTATTTTGATTGTGTTGTTGTATATTTCTCTTTGATTTCAATGGACAATTATCTGATTTAGCAGACTTGTCGTTTGACAGAAAACCAAATACAGCATACAATAATGGAATACCTGTACACTGATGAGTAGTGCGATGTTTAGGACGATGAGAATATATCGGAAATGTTGCCAGATGGCGAATCTTCGGAAGAGTACATTGCTAGTGATGAAGAAGAAAGTATTATTGAAAGTTGTATGTAACATTCTCGTATACCTTACAAAAGACAAGAACTGCAACCAATAACCATAGAGCCGGAACAGCAGATATATTTCGACGACACCCCGGAGTTACAGTGTATGCAGTGCACCGAATATCAAATATAAAATAATCATTTGACCTGTGCTTTACACCGCAAATAAAAAAGTTATTTTGGAGTTCACCAACATCAAGGTCGTTAAAAATATTGGACAGAAACATAAACCAATTGATGAAATAGAATTGGATGGATTTTTCGGTTGAATGGAGAAATTCTCAGCAGTCTTTAAGGTCTACGGTTTTTGGAAATAAGTCGTGTGCTGAGGTTCGATAACAGAGGCAATTGCAGAGCACAGAGTCCCAATTTGCGATTTATAGGAGAAATGGGTAGCTAAGTTAAGTCTACTGTTTGTTTCAAGGGGAAGCAGTGAACTAAGCACTTCGGCGGATGCTGCTCCAAAAAATAGAACCTGCCACCTGCGCAGTTTGCTCGAGCTCATCTTGCCGTAAAACACACGAGCACTGCATTATTTGCAAGAAACCTGTGTGCCTTCAACATCGTACAACGGTAACAGTTTCTACATCATATTGCCTTGAACATACGCGATGAATAAAGCAAGAATGCAGGAAGTTAACTTCATTGATAATCAAAAGATCTAAGAAATGTTAATAACGAAATAAAATTATAATCAATAAAACTATGAGATGTTAAAATGAAATTCAATTATTAGACAGTAAAATGAAGAAATATTAGAAAAAACTAAACTTATAAGGTTTTCTTTATAATAGACTTACAAAACAGTATGTAGGCCATTCCGTGACCTTAACATCACATGAACAACAGAAGGGCTAAAATTAAAGAAATTAGCTACAAACATAAAATTATATTGTATGTTGTTATTAATTATATTAAAGTTATAATTATATTAAAGGAGTCTGTAATTATCGATTGCTTAGTGTTTGTTCCTTTAGTTTTTCTATTCCGTTCGCCAAACTGATTTATTTTTCAAACACCCTGCAATGAATATTATGGGTTTATAACAAAATTTTTAATTGAGGAATTCACGCTCTAGCTTGTATGTTGGTTAAAATTTCAATTAAGTGGCTAAGAATAGGGTAACTACTTTGTGCCGTACAATGGTCTATGAATAACAATATTATTCCAATATTAGCCTCCATGGAATCATTTAAGAAATATTTGCAGCCATTCGTTAAATATGGTTGTTGTCGTCCACGCTGTCTTATTTTGTCGATAATGTAAAGCTAGAAATGCTTTAAAAGCATCTTGGTTTTGCTGATTTTCTGATAAGCAGTGGCTTACGTTTTTCGGAGTCATCCATAATTACAGCAAATAATAGAGTCACTCTTTCCTTACTGTGTTTGCCCGCATGACATTTTTCAATTTTGAGGCAATAGCTTCGATTTGGCAAACACTTGTAGAATAACTCAATTTGGTCTGCATTGAATATATTCTTTGATTCGTAATCCTTTATCGGATCACTCCGCTTTTCCTTTTATTCTATACCATTTTCTTAAGTGATATGATATCGGTGATTAAAACGATTTAGCCAACCACTGCTTGCCTTAAAATCAGTTATGTTCTTGGCTTTAGGGAAAACACAGATTTTTCTTTTAATAACTTGCTTTTCCGGCATTGTGTAAACCACAAGAGTAGAGTCTTTTCTATGTTTCTATCGTTTTAGTTTGCTAGAAGAGAATGCTTACAGAGTAAACTAATTTTTTGTCCAATTGATGATATGGTTGATTGAGCGGTATTGAATATTTTTTCCACTCTAACTATTTTTGTTCCATTATCAATGGCTGAAATAATTTTTTTTTTCCTATGCCAACGTTTTTGTGTCATTTTCCGGGAATGATGTTTCGCTTGCAAAAAACGCCGCAAACTACGCAAAAAGAGTGTGAGAAACACAAGACTCCCGATTTTTAATACAAATTAAATTATTTTAAGATAGATTAGATACTTGCATGCATGATACAACTAGCGGAAAGTTTAACACATATTTGTGCAACAAGGTGAGTAACCCACATATAAGATGTATCAACATCAGGACATTCAGAATGAAACATTCCCATTACTATACTCCTGCCACATAGTTTTATTCACTTATCTTTTGTTAGGTGAGTTGAAATATGACTATCTATCCCCTTAAAAGTGCCCACAAAATTTTACGCTCGATGAACACAACTTATATTCGATCCAGTACAAAAATTAGATAATGGGCATGGCGCTACCCATCTGAAACCCTATATTTTGGGACCAGCTCGACCAATTTCAACCAAATTGGTGCTCCATATTACTCTAACCTTCCTGTATTTCTATCATACACTGAATGGGCGAAATCGCGCCTGCATTGCATATAACACAATTTTAAATTCCGTCTGATTCTTTCACTTTTCAGTATACAAATCAAGCACAAATGAATGTAAGGTAATAAAATTTGCAGGGTTTGTATTTAGTTAACTCTTAAACCGATATTTCGTATAATACTCTCTGATGATTTATGTTTACAAGAACAGTTAGTTGTATATGGTTGGAGCAATTTCTGTGCAAAGGGCTCTCGCAATATAAAGTAGTGTTGAGCATGTAATCAGCGATTGAAATTTTGTGCCTACGTGCCTAAACTGAAAAGTGTGTACTCTTTCGACTGTAAAATAAACGAAGATTCGCCAGATTACAGATGCACCTTTTTTTATTTAACGAGTATAGTGCAACAATGAGAAATACATAGAACATGTGTCTCATAATCATCATATGTTTATCGATTTCTCTATTATTGCGAAAAAAGTGCCGACATTTAGCACACGTAATTTGACACTGCTCTGTTAGTGTTTTCTTTTCTTCTGATTATAGTCATTACCTACCTAAGTAAACAAAAACGATATGTGGTATGTGGTGTGTAGTCGCAGTAGCGAGCGCAGTTTATTGTGAAGCCTTTAAGCTAAGTTTGTAAGATTAGGAATTCCGTTGTTACAAAGAATATGATCGGATATGTGCTCAGTATTAACTTACCCTGCTTATGCTGGTGAGGGATTTGGAATTCCCTGACATCGGCTACAATTTGTGAATAGGAAAGAATTCATAAAATCTGCGGTTGAGTTTTATTCAAAATTGGCCAATTTAATAAAACTTCAAATATCTCTTGCATTAGCATTGATAGAACAATGAAATTCGAACAATGCGTCGTATGTTAAAACAAAGCGTTGTTCTTTCAAACAAACGTTAGACCTTTGGTAATCTCTAAGAGCAAAGCTCATCATAACTGTTTGCAAAATTGACCTATCTGCATACTGTATGTTCCGGTCCGTATCCTTGGGAAAACCCCAAATACTTTCCGTTAAACGGAATTGACATTTGAACGTTGGAATGTTGCAAGGCAATGCTATCGAGTGTAAGAAACGGCAAGAAGTCTTGTTGGCATCTGTTACAGTCAGTCCGAAAAGGTCATGCAACTAATAGCTGAAGAGCGCAGAACGCCTTAAACTCACTCCTTCAATGTTGGCCAAAAATCACACAACGTAAGCACAACAATGACAAAAACAAATACACATTGGCTTGGAAGACATGAAGTATATATGCAGTGTTTTCGTTAGCACGCAGTAGCCAGCCCTTGGCTAAGTAATGCGGGATTTACCATATACACTCGAATCCGCTTTCTTCAGCTCTATACATACGCACATACACGTTTGAAAATATGTGCGACATGCCTTGTTGGTGTCCGCTCACTGTAATTAAAGTTTCTCTTTGGCTAATTATGTTTGTACTATGTTTGTACTGTCTCTGTATTGCCTTTGTGTTTCTAATTGCTATTTACCTATCCTGTCGTTATACCATATTTAATTTGCTTTTTTTGTCAAGCAAATTGCCGGAAAATTATTATTGGACATGAGAAAAGGCATCCTGTTGAGATTTTGTGTTTAGAGGTCACTAAAGGAACTGTGATCGTATCGAATGAAGTATCGCACCAAATGAGGCTTAATGTACTTTTGTTACGCATAAATAAAAATAAAGAACACATATATTTAAAAGTGAAAAGTTGCCTTAAATATAGTAGTATGTATATAAATAGTAAGTATCTACGTTAAATTTATCAATATTTTTATACCCACACATCTTGTGATATATGTGAGTCTTTTTTATAAAACTGAGAGAATAGGAGGATATAGTCATGTGTAGAAGTTCACGGAAGTGAGGAAAGTTCTCTGATCGCCATTCACTTGGGAGTGACTAGAAACGATTCTTTTACATATGGCTCAAGCATACTCGGCACCACCCAACCTGCGCGGCTGGTGCTAGTAGGCACTGAACATGCGGGGTGTCGGGTGCCGCATGCGTACGCTAACCAAGAGCTACCACCTCCTAACCCAGGGTGTTATGCGACTCCCGTGCCCATTGGATGATTTGCAGCCAGGAGGTAAATTCGGCTGTATTCTAACGGATCCTCCTCAACACTGATCCGAATTGTTCCCCATCAAAAAAATCAGTCGTAAGAAAAATATGAGTACAAATAAAAATAAAACTACGCACAAATCGGAACATAGGTAATCACTTAGGAAAACGGACTTTGACAACGGGAAGGATATCGGTGCAGCAGCAGGCAAGGGGGCTCAAGGAGCTAGGGGGAAGTTTAACTTTATTGACGCTCTTTCGCCAGAGGAGCTGGCGCTGTTAGAGGAGCACGCCAAGGAGGATGATGACGATGAGCCCTCTTGCAGCGGCGCTCACTTGGCGAAAATGCCTGGTACCACTGTAGCAGCACCGAGCGCCGCCTAAACCGCCGCTGAAAAAGGCAGCGGGTCGGACTCGTATGAGTTACATTCGCCAGGGCCTGACGACCCGCGCAGAAGAGGTGGGCAACGCCCCCTCCCAGAAGCTGGTCAACCCGGCGGGTGCGATGATCGACACAGGAAAGGTATGAGCGGTTCAATCATGAAGTGGTACCTGCGGTACCTCCGTGATGGGAAGACTCCGAAGGTGGCGGAGGCTCTAGCTAGGAACAAATGCAAAGGGAGCAGGAAGAGTGGCCAGACTACGCCGCAGGAGCCCCAAGCACTAAAAGGTTGAGGTGCACAAATCCAAAGGACGGGCTCCACACCGGGTGGAGCAGGGGCGCGCAGATATGCGGACGTTGTCAAAGGCATTCGCATGTGTGTGCTACCTCTTAACTATCCGGCCGAGTCGCTGAAACCGGAGAAGCTCACCGTGCCCCAGGACCTCCTCATGGAGGAGATGTTTAGAGGAGAGGGAGACGCGGCGTCTTTCGTGGGAGCAAGTGGATTGCATGGATGAGGCGTCCGCAAACTGGCTGAGAGAGTACGCTCCAAAGCTGAGAGGCTGGGACGGCCCTGTCCTTTGCGCGAAGAGGGCGGAAGATTTGCCAATCATGCATAGCATGACGATGTTCCTCCCTCTGTGGAGGGAGCCTTGGGTCTGGTGAAAAACCAAAACCGGGAACTCAGCATATCATCCTGGCGCCACGTAAGCAGCAAAATGGAGGAGATAGGAGAAATGAAAGATTGGAGATTGTACCTGTACATCGATGACGAGTCATACAGGTACGTCCGTTCAGCGAGGTTCCGCCTGTACTACAGGTTCAGCACGGTGGTCATGTGGCTCCACAGGCCTGCAGCCATCGGGAGCAAGGGAGCTGCAACGCCTGCGACTCTCCAAAGCAAAGGCTCTGATAAACAGGCAGAGTTTGGGGCAGCCCCGAAGGTAGCAGAAATGCAGGAAACAGGACTGAGAAGGCAGTGCCAACGGCGACTACCGGCGTCCCTGAAGTCGGTCAGACAGCAGAGCTACCCTCCACGCAGGAGCTCCTCGGCGAGTTAGGAGACCCCATGTGTAGCAGTACGATGGAAGGCGGGAAAGAGGATCTGCCCTTCCTCGAATCGTCAATACGGAAATTGCCAAAGTGAACGTGCATCACGCGGCTGCAGCCTCAGCTGCCATAACAAGCAGGTTCACAGAGAAATTGGGCATACTGCTGATCCAATAGCCTTGGGTCCACAGAGGAGAGGTCAAAGGCCTCAAGACTGAGGTATACAAGGTAATCTGGGATCTCTCTAGCGAGAGACCTAGAACTTGTATAGTTGTCAGGAATAACATTGATTTTTTCTGTATTTCAGAGTTCCTCACGCAGGACTTGGTGGCGGTGCAGGCCAAGACAAGGACTTTGTCCTCGGGGGTGGTGGAAAGGCTGGTAGAGCACTGCAGACGGCACAGGCTCGTCCTCATCATAGGCTGCGACGCTAACGCTCACCACTCGGAATAGGGCAGTACCGACTGCAACATAAGAGGTGAGTCTCTTTTAGAGTACATTGTAGATAGTAATTTAGGAATAGTACATTCTTCGTACTCTGTGAACCCACTTTCATAATTATAAGCAGGAGGGAGGTGTTGGACATCCCAAGCGGACTGGTCTCGCAATGGAGAATCTCGACGGAGCCCTCCTTGTCAGACCACAGGATTATAAGGTTCAAGCTAAAGGTAGAGGTTAGACAACTCTCCCTAGACGCAACCCTCGGAAGGCGAATTGGGACGCCAAATCGTTGGCAAAATCTTTGAGGTCGATAAGTCTAACATCTTTCCGACTAAAAACCATGGATAAGATCGTGGATCAGGAAATAAGAGTTCACCGCTGCATGCAGCTGAGCATGCCTACAGAGCCGGCAGATCTACGAGTACTGCTCTGTAATAGCTGACCTCTGAAATAGAGAGTTCACTGCTTGGGGAGGTGATGCTTTGCGCATTCCTGGACATCGAAGGTGCCTTTGATAACACGTCCCACTAGAGTGCAGCCAGGGCACTGGAGAGGAGGAATGTGCCGGCACCAGTGCGTTAATGGATAGAAGCCGTACTGCGCACAAGGCTTGCTGAGACCACAGTAGGTGATAGCATAATTCGTTTTGGCACAACAAGAGGCTGCCCACAGGGGAGTGTGTTATCACCCCTGCTATGGAGTAAAGTCGTAGACGACCTGCTAACAGACTATGGGATCTGCTGCCAAGGGTATGCGGACGACATTGTAATTATGGCAAAAGGAAAATATGAAGACACTCTCTGTGACTTGATCCAAAGAGGTCTCAACCTGGCGAAGGGGTGGTGCACAGCAGTCTGTAGACGCAGATCTAAACCCCTTCGAGTGTTGTCCGGATAGGGATCACAATCGGCGCCAAATGGTCTACTGGACTTCATTAATGGGCTGGGCCTAGAGGGCATAATAGACCAAAGGTCGCACTGCATTCCTCATCACCATTCATTCATTCATTCACGCCAGTAAAGATGAAGACACATATAATATACAATTCATACACCTTACTGAAAATAATCAAACATTAACTTTTTCAATAAGTTCGCCGAACCCCAATGATCCCGAAAGGAAGCAATTAAATAAAAGGTGCCTTTTAAAAATTCAATTGTTCTATTGTATTGTATTCAACTAACGTTTGCTTCTATTTATATACAATTACAGTATATAAATGTATTTAAATGGTATATAAACTAGATCTGAACTGTATCTCTTCATTGTAGTGTGTTTTGTGCCTTCTATGTATTTTTTTATATTGGTTGTTTGCTCAATGTTCATTGTATGTTATTGTTTATATATCCGGTTGCGCAGTATCCTGTACATATTTTTCCATTGTTACTGTTAGAGTTATTTCTGTTGTTTGTTGCAGCATTGTGTGGCAGTTGAATCCTCTAAGTATCGTCCTTATGCGCAATGCTCTATTAAAAGGTTCGCTTCTGGTAACTGGAAAGGTTGTAACATACATTGCTTGCACAGGAAATATAATGTAATTATGAAGGTGCAAAATATATACAGGGTGCTCCAAATAGGGTAATGTCGGAAGCTGGTAGAACACACTATCATATTAACATGTTACAAGAAAAAATTTTGATAAATAGTAAAAAAAAATCAATCATGACACTAAACAACATTTTATAATAATTATAATTTTTTACACCAAAAAGACGCTTCTACAATTTTCATAACTGTGGGACCATTGGTACGTGAAATATTGCAAAATAAAACACTTTTTTGATAAAGAGCTAAAAGTTGATTCAAAAAGTTGTTTGGTAAATTATCTATGTTCTACGAAAACCAAAGTGAACAGGACTTTTTGAATCCAGCGCCCCCTGGTCTTCGATATGTCGACTGATGCGTTAGAATCCGGTAGCTTTAGCGATTGTGAATTTCATGACATTTCATCGATTGCGAGTGAAGCTATTGCGTTTTAAGTGTCAATATGGTTTTGTTATCGGTGCGAAAATGAACTTCGAACGAAGAGCCAACATTAAATTTTGTTTTAAAATTTGTTGAATCTTTTCCCGAAACGTTTCAATTGATGAAACAAGTTTATTGCGATGATTGCCTATCCCGTAATCCATAAAAATGGAATTGGACATCTCCAAAACATCGATTTAACGCATTTTGACCGAACATTTGGGCTAACGAAAAGTGTGTGTATGGTTTGTTCCGCACAAATTGACTGACGACCAAAAATTGCTCAGAATACCGTATTTACCCGATATGGCACCGTGCTACTTCCTTCTTTTCGGAAAAATGCATTTGCCGGTGAAAGGAAAGCGTTATGCAGACGTAGAAGCCATTCAAAGAGCTTGCACCGGCATACTGGCGGCCATACCGGCATGCTTTTGGACCGAGCAAAAAGCTGTATTGAAGCAGAAGGACACTATTTTGAATAAAGTTAATTATATTGTAAAAAGAAACCATTTGCTCTGTTTTTTTAAGCCCTGTTTACTTTTGAACACGCTTTGTAGCTCCTAACATCTACTTTCAGTATTTATTTATATATTGTCCTTTTTAGTAATTCTGTATGCGATTCTTTTTACTACTTGAGTTATTCATTTAACATATTATATATATAGATTTTAATAATTACTTTCCAGGTTTACTCAGGAAACCACCTACAGTAAAATCTCATTGTCCCAAATGGTCACACATTTTCAAATAATTACATAAAATAAAGTGTAAAATCTCTTAAAATTATATTCTTCATTAGTAAAATCATTAAATTCTTTTTAGAGAATTTTTCTTCTTTCTCATGCGAACTCCCTCTAGATGTGTAAACGATATTCCCTGTCTTTTGTTTTCCACCCGATTAAGTGCGAATAGTATGCTGGAAACACGGATGATGAATTTGATGCATCGCCGCCACGACTGATATGACATTGACGGCAACTCAACACATTTGCTTTTGCCGTTACACGAACATCATGGCTGGATGTTCTAATGCCGCTTGACATTCATGATCACCTTTGTCCACTGCCTAAGCTCTATATAAAGGTTATTTGTTGTTATTGCACGAAATAGGGGGATAAAGGCTGACTCAAACGGATACTTTGTGCAGTATTATGGATTTGCTTGATCATACCGTACAAAAACTACGTTTTATGAAATGTGGTCGGTTACCTTTACCATTATTGTATAATGCTATATGTTACTCTTCCTGTTGTCAGTTTTGATATGACGAGAGTGCACTCGTACCATACAAAGACAATAAGAAGTACTCAATGTGCTTGGTTTTATTTAACCGGCGTTTGCTTGTTGAAGATTAACGCTTTATGCTCGCTTGAATCTCAATCCTCTACAATTTGGGATTTAAAGTTCGCTTATTTTTTATTTCAAGTATTTATAACAATATGTACATATATATTATATCATCGATTATAGCAATTGTTACTGTTGTTCCACCATTGTTGCGTTCAACACGTAATAGGGGTATAAAAGGAAGAGATGTTGCAATCATGTGCGAGTCCATAAGTATCTACACTGTGCGGATATACACAGCGGGGAAATAAACTAGTGCAGAATTGCTTTGGCTATATTATCATAAGAATGTACAATGTCCATAGTTGGTTTTGGTTTTGAACCAACTTGAATAAATGGAAAAAATTGTTAATAAAATGGGCAGCTCAGGATATAATAGTTTCGTTCACCTAATGGTTGTTTGAGCACCTAAAACTAAAAGTTATAGATATATATTGGCGTATGTATAGATTACTCATAAATATCAAACTCATCCCTAGCGTGAATATATCCATATAGTTATTTTCAGTCGATTTTTCATGTCAAATTTATACGTCAGCTTGGGAGACTTTTTAGGGAAAGTGATCCCATTACTTTTTTCTATACCAGATATATTTGTTTTCGTTGTATGTGTTTAGCAATTTGATGTTAAAAGTCAATGATATCGACGAGACGTTTACTTAACATCAGTATATCCAATGGCTTAAAATTGATATCGCTACCATTATGGGATATACGCCAATAGTAGATAAAGCCAATAGTTAATCAAAGATATTTTCTCAGTGTATAAAGACAATGTTTATAAAAATATGTGTTTTCTATCTGCTTATATGCATCTCATTATGAAACTCTAGGCACAATGCGTGCACCACTAAAACCATATGTACAGGAGGGTTGTTACAAAGGTCATATACTTCCAATATATACTGTATGTACCCTACGCGAGCGTGTAAGCTTTGATAAGTTATTTCGGCTTTGTTTGTTGAATTCAAAATCATTGTCGACAGTTGTCTAAGCGCTCTTATACTTAAATGAGTTTTAATTTCCATGACTGGATTTTTATTAGCGATTGTGCACAGTTTAGTATTGGCGCTGTTTAGCTGCTGCAGCCGTCGGTCGCAAATCCCAGCAATAAAATATTGTTTTTGTAATTGTTTGCATTCTTTTTTTCAAGTTGATGACGGTTGTCATAATCTGCCACATTTTACATTCCCAATTCAAGTGCCTCCCTCTGCAACTGCACTCACACCTCTGTGATGATGAGCTGTGATTGAGGCGGCCAAAAGTGACTGCCAACGCTTTATGTGGTTCGATTTGTTTCCACTATTCAGCTGCCATATCTTTTGATAGCGAGCTCCTGAGCTGGTTATTTAAGTTTCTTTAAGATCTGCCCACGCGCATTGCTATTAGCAATTCGAAATTGTGTACATGCAGACGCAAACGTACGCAACGCGGTGCCCAGGACTACTTTTACTCACCTCCGAAATGAACGTACCTTTATGTAAAAACAAGAAAAAACGTTAAATTTGATTATAACTAGCTAGCTAGAATACCCTTCACCAATAAAAAAGTCTGCATACAACAACTGTTCTCGTTCGGTCAGTTAGTATGGAAGCGATCTACTTGTACATATGTACATATATGATCCGACATATTATACTGTTGAATTGGAGAATAACCCATTTCAAATTTCGTGAAGGTAGCTTGGCAAACAAAAACGTTTTCCTTACAAGACCTTTAGTCTGATCGTTCAGTTTCTTGGCAACAATATGCTATATTGGTGGGTTTGCCTTGAAGAAAAATCCATTATATAGAGACGGAGATGTCTAAATGGACTTCCTTCTGGGTGTTACAAACTTCTTATTAATCTTTATATAGTCTGTTCAAGGTATAGTTATTAGTTAAGCTTGTATGTATGCGGATGTTTATGCATACATGTATATGTGTATATCCGAATGACGCCACTCAAAATTATCATCTTTATGATCATAAAACTCTATTGAGCGTCTCTGCTGCGATCGTCACATGAAAAATGTAATTCGAACGTAGATTCTTTTTTTATAGCTACCTTCTAAAGAGCTCCGCCCTTCCAATTCTCGATTTCCGTCGCATGATATTACTCGTTTTACACTTCGCGTGATAATTTAGGTGTGTCCGCGCTACTCCTTAAGTATTGCCGGTGCAATTTAGATACATAGATACATATACATATGTACGATAAATAAATAAAGAGCAATTGGTGCTTCCAGTCAATTAAAGAAAGTGAGTACCTCTTACATTTTCCACTGCGTTCAGATCCTACATATTCTACGAAACACTCTCTCATACTTATGTGCATGAGTAGATGTAAATAGTTACGAATCATGCAGCCAGACATTGTGGCTCCAGCAGTATTTGCATTTGTAACGTTTGTGTCTTGAGTCTTTCTTCTCGGTATTTGCTTGCCTCCTTTGGTGTTTGCGTTTGCTTGTGTTGGAGTCTTCGGCGTCTTCGTATTTTGGAATACCATTCTTAATCGCAGATATTTCTGTTAATGAAGCAATTTCTGTTGATGACTTGAATTTTTCGCTGTAGCCGACAGAAGTACCTACTCGTACGAATTTATATTTACAATGATATATCGTATGTATATATGCTACAATATATAGAAATATGCGACAGAGGATTTTCTCTGCTTCTAAATAAATTTCTGCAAGGATTTATTATTAAAGACCTAAAAATGTATGTTGTTATCATACATTTTATAAATAAAGGAAGAAAAAATAGTTCGAAAAATTATATGAATCCTTGTCCCTAAAACCAATAAAAGCAAACTTTCAGGCAAATTTTCCAAGTTCCGATTACGGTCTGATTCACGAACCCAGATTTTTGTTCGGATAATGACTCCTAATTTCGCAAAATTCTCAACACTATTCGGATAATGCTTTCTGTGCCTGCAATAGCAACAGCAACACAACTGCGAGAATGAAGTTATCAACAAAACCACCATTTGTTTCAGCACTCTTCCTCAGGCACTTGTAAACATTGGTCTAAAGATATAGATTTTTTCATATCCTGAGGAAGGTTATATTATATTAATGTTGTAACACCCAGGAAGGAGCGTCAGAAACACTACAAAACATGTACTATACGAGTATATGATCAGTTGGCAAACTGGTATATTTAGCAAGGTCTGTCTGTATATATTGTAGTTATGCATATGCTTGAGTATATTTCAAAACCCATCGTTCTATTACCACTGAAATATGTGCTTAACTTAGACAAGCATGGTTAAGGACCTTCCCAACTGCCGCCAGCGAGTGTCTTGAGTGTATAACTGCAACTATATAAGTTCAAATAATGTCGGAGCCAAAATATCAATCTATATAACATATTTGGATCTCAGAAAATTCCACATATTTGCAAGACACTCTAACTGTTTTAAAATATCAGAAATTTTTAAAACAATTTGAATTTTTAAATAACTGTGAATACACAAACCTTAGAAGAAATTTTGAATGAAATTTACAAAATTTTTAATGTGGTGACAGATGGATTGAAATAAGAATATGATACGAAATCAATTATCGGCAGCCAAATATATGGATTACGAGAATTAAGTAAATCAAAATTCAAAATAAAAATAACATTGAAATGAAAACTCAAAGAATTGAAAGAAGAGCTGAATTTTCATTCATGCCGAAGAGGTTATAGTTTCGCTTCCACTGTACTTTTAAACACATACATACATAAATTTGAAACTCTACTTATGTGTGTTAGTTGTCAGTATCCTTTATAATGCATTGACGTTGATTGTACGATTTGGTGCGGGCGGCAGTTGGCCGGGTAGATAGATCTTGAACATGATTTACAAAGGCCACAAGTAGCAGTCAGTATTAGAACAAATGGAATAAATGAGATGGAAAGAATGTGCATGGAGAAATTCTATATGTATTTTTGAATACGGCTCAGGTGAGTGCTAAGAGCAAACAATTGTACATATATACATAATAGAAATGAATAAATGGACAATGACAGCGAGAGCCCATGCCGATCGTTGGCGACAGGCTGTCTGGCAGTATCGTTGGCAGCCGTTTTATTTTGTATCCGCCCGGCATGATGCCTGGATCACCCTATGCACAATGCCCCTTATATACATACTCAAACATATACACTTACGCACATCTACATATATGCAATGAGTTTGTTTCAAACCATGATACTTCACATTTCTAACTTGAATTCTATTCCGCACGATCATTTCATTGCGTATTGGATTTATTTTGTATTTTTCCTTTTGCTACATAATGAACGAAATCTCATTGATGGTCACGTCTCCGTTCTAAATCTGCTAATAATGTTTTGTTCCCTCTGGTCTGGAGTTTCTGTACAAATCGAATGACATTTGGACTGTATAAATGGAAAATCATTTGATTATTTTCGATAACACGCACACATGTGCATATGTGTCTACGTATGTATGTGCATACCGCCGTCGGTAATAAAATGAGAATATGACTATTCCAGTTTGAAATATAGTAAATAGGATTTCATGGTCTATGCGCAACTTAAAGTTACTAATTTATTACTAGCTACAAGCCAATTCCGAATGTACTTAAGTGTACTGAAAACATGCGCACATACACTTATAAACTTGGAAATACCTATACATATATATGTGTTAATATTTACTTATAAATTTTTTAATCATTAGTAATACAGCCGTTTGTAAGACTATTTATTACTGCTGGTTCCATGAAATGAAAGCGTATTTTCTTAATTTTTTGTTGTACAGAATTAATATTTTTATGAAAACAAACGTGGTATGGAACCCCAGTTACCTAGTCCATTCTTGCAAGTTAGAGTCTGTTCAAAAACATATTTACTTTTTGCCTTAGATCATTTCCGAGGGGATTCCGGTTAAGTGTTTTCCTGTACGCTAGTCGCTTACTACTATAAACTGGGTTTTCATTGAAGGTTGGTTAACTTTTATGAAAGTGTTAAACTATGAAATTCCTTAAAGTAATAGATGAGCCTTATTTCAAAGCAACTTCATAACTGATAACAATTTTGAAAACATGGCACACCAGGCAGTCCTCGACATGTGTGCGTATATCTACACAGCTAACGAGTCTGCCACACTGGTATGCATACATATGTATTACATATATGTAGACGAGCCAGACAGCCTGTCGCCAGCAATGAAAACAGGTACAAAAGATATAAATGTTGAATTGTCCGCCAGAAACCAAATCTCATCTGTAAATTGAAAACTATGCCGAACACAGCGAGGATCACAAACTAATAAGCCAAAGACAATGTGTGTTCTTTTCGACTTATAGGTAAACCGGCTCAGAATTCTGCAATTGTCATATGACTTCTACAATTGCTGGCTATCTTGGCTGTCGACGGTCGATTCTTTATTGGGAAATTCCCTGCGCACAGGTACATCATATTAGGTGCAGCGCAAAGTGAAAACAATTGGCTCTGGACGTACAGTCAGCTCGCACTTGCATATGAATACTCCTGGATTGTTGATAGACAATGACATTTGATTTTTACTTTAAATATGTATTCAGAAGCATATATTTGTATGTTTATATAAGTAGGTTGTTGTTGGCTTTTGTGTATTTTATTCATACATTTATGCGCTGCCTACTTTCATATTTGTTGTATTATCCTTGTCTCTTGTTTGTTGTGAGCCAATTCAAATCTCAAAGAAACTAAGAATGAGTCAAAATACAACTTTTGTAAAACTATGTAATTTGGTGGGAAACAACAAAATGAATAAAATGAAGCATTCGTGTTGGTAAATGCCCAGTAGGAAAATATACAGTATTTGGCCGAACAAAAGCGTACTCTTGCAACTTGTTGTCACAGAGTATAAGAGTTTTGTTCTCCTAATGTTTGTTAGCATTAACAAAATGTTATCGGTTTAGATGTAAAGTTATCTCTTATATATAAATTATCAGAATGAAGACATGAGTTTAATTCCGAGTGACTGTCTCTATGCTGTCTCTTATACACATCTAGATGTGTATAAGAGACAGGTATAAGAGTTTTGTTCTCCTAATGTTTGTTAGCATTAACAAAATGTTATCGGTTTAGATGTAAAGTTATCTCTTATATATAAATTATCAGAATGAAGACATGAGTTTAATTCCGAGTGACTGTCTCTATGTCCGTCCGTCCGTGCACACGAGCAATAACTCGATGAAATATTTAAATATATTAATCAAACGTGGTACTCGTGTTTTTTGGAACGTAAGGACGATTGATATCACAGATGGGTGGAATCCGACCACGCCACACCTGAAAAACACAACAAATCGCAAACATTTAAAAAGCCAAAACTAAGCTCCACAACATGCTAAAAGACTGCTATTTCGTAATACCGATCGCATCAAAAAGGGGAGATTTTAAAAATTAAAAAAGTGGGCGCTCTCTGATAGATTTGAAGTACACATCTCCCAAACCACTAACTTAAAACAACCAAATTTAGGACAAATCTTTTCATGTTGAAAAAAAAAAATAAAAATAAAAATGCGATAAAGACACAAAATTTTGCTCCGAGGTGATGCCAAACAGCTTTATTCTTATGTTCCCGGGATCGAAATTGTAAAATTGGCGTTGCACGGCCCAAATTTAGGCGAAGACACATATCATGGGAAATTCCATTAATTTCAACAGCATTTGGCATTTTCAAAGGACCATAAAACTGTCCCAGAAACTTTCTCTCGAAAACTCCTAAGGCCGATTTATCACTTGTTGTCATCGTCCAAGCCTCTGCACCATATAGCAGGACGGGAATAATGATTGACTTATAGAGCTTGGTTTATGTTCTTCGAGAGAGGACTTTGCTTCTCGGTTGCCTACTCAGTTCAAAGTAGCAAGTGTTGAAATCGAAAAAGAGGTGGTGTGTGTGGGTTTGGCGCATGGTGAATATCTGGACGGTTGCTAGGTCTAAAGCCACACTTTTAAAGTCCTATCAGCTTGTTGCTGGTGGGCTTTAATCTTTCACATAATACGCTCAATAGAACCTTATACGCGATGTTGAGGCGGTTTATCCCACGGTAGTTGGCGCAGAATGTTGGGCCACCCTTTTTGTGGATTGGACAGAGCACACTTGAATTCCAATCATTAGCCATGCTTTCGTCCGACTATATTTTACAACGAAGCTGATACATGCTCCTAATCAGTTCTTCGCCTCCGTGTTTGAATAGCTCGGCCGGCAATCCATCGCCCCCCACGCTTTGTTGTTCTTCAGACGACCAATGCCATGGTCGGGCAATGGAACGCCTGCTCCATCGTCATCGATTAGGGAATCGCGTTAGCTTTCTCCTGGAGAAGTGCTCCCTCCATATCTTTAGTATGCTTTGGGTTTCAGTTACTTGATTACCTCTGGGGGTTGAACCACGCCTACTTTCTATAAATCAAAACTCTACATTTAATCTGGTTTTCTCACGTTCCAATATAAAAATAAAGCACCAATCGGAAATGAGTTTAAGCGAATAGAGCCTTTCAAGTGTAACACTTTGTGACTAAAAATCGAATTACAACTGTTCCCCAGCCCCTTGATACCGAATATTTAGATACCAGTTCTTAATGCGAAGTTTTTTATCGAAAATATCGCTCAATTTGTATTATTGACGTTTCCTGATAAATCTTCTACCCAGGGTTCTCATTTACTACTCCGTAGCAGCAAAATTTCTAGAATTAGCATAGCCTTAGCAAAACAATGTAAAAGTATATGCTCTACTCTGCTCCGAGTTTTGTTAGGTAAAAAAACTATAGCTGTAGCGGGAGCAAAAAAAGAAATTCTGCGCTATGCTCTGGCGTAGCGGTAGCAAAAAATTGGGAGCGGTAGCACAGTAGAGCTAATGAAAATTTTCATGTGCTACAGCTCCGGCATGTGTTTGTTGTTTTTTTTTTTCTTTTTTGCTATTTTCTGTCATAATATTTTAATTAATTGAATAATTCAAACAAAAAAATGTTATGGAAATCATGCTGGCACTTGTTGCATCAAGTGACTTTATAAATCTAACATCAAATATTTTAAGAAATATATTAATGAAGTGAATTAGATAATAATTGAATAAATTATAAAATGTTGTTTATATTATGTAAAATATTTACCTTTTTATATTATCAAAAATATCATCTATTCCAAATGTATTACACTACTCAATTACTATGAATTTTCGAAATTAATTTTAACTACATATACTTTCCCCTTTTTTATATATGTACATATTTACCACTAGTTTAAGATGTTAGGTTAAGTTTTAGGCCAAACCATGAAACTATGGTAATAAAGAATTCTATTGTTCAAAAACCACAATCGCGAACGGAYGTTTTCTTAACCGGCATCTTTTAAATTCACTTAGGCACAGGCACGTTCTYAGTAATTCGCGGAACCCAACTAATTTGTTTGTCCTTAAAAAACCTTGAGAATTCTTCAGCACTTTATTTCTTGCGTAAAATGGCACCGTCAAAGAAAACCTTCAACGTACTTACTTACTATGAAGAGAATGATAACGACCGCGTGAAATGTAAAACATGTTCGCGTATTTTAAAAAAAGATCGCGTTTTTAATTTAAAGAAACATTTACTATTGCATGACATACGACCTGTGCAAAAAGAAAACATTTCTGATTCCAAAAAGAACATYARACATCAACAGATAAAAGTTCAAATCAGTAAACAAATTTTAATTCGTTCATATATTGGTCTAGTCACTGAAGACAGCGTTCCATTCAATGTGCTTAATTCAAATAATATGCGCAATATAATTGATCCTATATGTCAAGGTCTTAAAGACAAAAGTGGAAAAAAATTCATACTAAATGGAAGCAAGTGTAAAGCTGTGCTAGAGGAAGTAGCAGCGAATATTAAGCTCGAARTACATGAAGAATGTAAAAACCGCCTGTTATCTTTAAAAATTGATAGTGMAACACGGCTTGATCGAAACATATTCGGCATCAGTGCACAATTCATTAGCAAAAATGAAATTAAACCACGAATTCTTGGTATGGTGGAACTCAAAGGAGCTGGGTCAAGTGCGTCCAAAAATCTGGCCAAAGAAATTGTACCCGTTTTAGACAAATATGAAATAGCACTGAGCCAAATTGTATCAATTACATCGGATAACGGTGCCGATATGATAAAAACTTCAAAAATTTTATCACAAATTCATACAGGCGAAGACGATACTGGTGAAGCCTGTATTCTACAGAACATTGAGTACACAAAGCAAATCGACCTTTTCGACACAACAGAAAATATTTGTGTTGGTGAAATACAAATATGTCGATGTCGTTACAAAAAATACAACTATTAGAGAGTATTTGTTTCAGTGCCGAAATCTAACCAAATACATTCGGAAGCYATCMAACGGTTACCGTGATTTATTTGAGTTAAGAAATTTTACATTACCTCAATTGGATTGCCCAACTAGATGGGGATCTACTTATAACATGATTGACCAACTGAATAAAGCGAAAAGTATATTAAGCCTTATTGAAACTGTAGAAAATAATTTCCAAGACGAACATATAGTAGTGAAAGAACTTTTATGGGACTTCATGGACTCCTACGTTACTATTATGGCCCCACTGCAAAAAACTATGGTGCAGTTTCAACAAGAACAGTTGCTTATAGAAAGTATGGAAGCACGAACTAAAACATTAGTGTCTAATGTTGGCTTTGACGCTTGTTTATACTTAGACCCAAGATTCCAACATATACTTGACGGCTGACAAAAGCAAAGGGTAATAAGTTTTTTAAAGACATTGTGGGCACAAATAAAAATCCACAGTCCCATTCAAAATTTATCATTAACAAATTCAAAGACTTCGGATACTGAACATAAAGAAAGTAATTTAGATCTTTTGGACGACTTTTTGAGTGTTGGCGTTGTTCCAAATGAGTCAACAGATATCCATGGAAAGATTGAAACGTTGAAGCTGCCATATATGAAATCTAGCACAAATGTTTTAAATTTCTGGAAAGAGAGAAAGTCAAGCGATCCAGAGCTTTATGCTCTAAGAAAAATATGTTTGCTATACCTCCAACTCAAGTAAGAATTATTACTTAATCTATGACAAAATATAGAGCATTTGCTTAAATTTCTTAATATTTGTAGGTAACAATAGAGCGGGCGTTTTCGTCTTTAAAACTGGTGTTATCGGATAACCGAAATCGATTAAGTCACCATACATTGGATAATATACTTCTAGTCCGGATTAACTCAACTCACTTAGATAATGCTATAGACAATTTGAATTTATTTGTAGACGAGGATTAATTTAAGTTTCTAAAAGCATAAGTTCTTGTTCCTTATTATTTACTTATATTTATTTTATTACTACTTATTTAATATAATAATTTGAATACTATGACTGAATAACATATGTTTGTAATTTTTATTTAATTTAAACACTGACTGAATAAAATAAGTTTTTGATTTAGATTTTTTGTTTCTAAATAAAATAGTATTATTACATTTATTTCTTTCAATTTAAATATTATTAGAGGACCCGTCACATTTTACTGTGGCTGATACATAGATAGTACTAGTAATACCATCTACATATATGATTTCTATTAGTTAGCTTATGACTATTAAATAAGCAAATATAGCATTTTTGGTGAAGAAACTTGTGTTAGTTTACAAAAGAATTGAATCAAAAAGCATTTCGTGTGTTAATAAAGCATTGGGTTTTGGGGGAAAATACTGTTGAATTTGGGCTTTGCACCAGTGAAATCAACAAGGAATAGACAAATAGTCGACTTACAAGGTTTCAACATCAGTCTTTCGGAATACACGTGGTACMATATTCATCTACTGATTACCGAGCCAGTTTTAATCCATTGCACTGCGTATTTGCAGTTCTATTCTACCATTCCCAATATTTAGCAATTTTATCATTTTTTARGAAGAATCAGTTTGAAATTGTACGCATATACTCCAACGTATATGGCACAGCTCTGTGCAATGCTTCGAAAAGATTTCTGTATATCTCAAATTATAAYAAASCTTTTTATCAACACTYCAATTATTCCGCTATATTTTTATGTTAGATATCGCGTTTGKTTTGTTATGAATGCATTTGCGTCCTTGAGCCATAATCTAGCAAAGTATCCGCAGTGCCTGGACGACGAAAATTTCAATGCCATTTTTTGTTGTGATATTAAATATATCGGACCAGTTCGTCTTAAAAAAAAACTACCTGGTTAAGGAGCAAAATCAGTATAACCCATATACTAAGCATGTTTGGATATGCAAATTTTTACTTATTTATTTTTATTTTTGAATTACTAAAATTTTTAAATGATTCATACATAAATTTTGAACAAATGCTTATGATTTGAAATATAATTTTTGTATTTATGAGAGTTGTATTGAATTTTAACATAAAGAGATAAAAAGTATCTATCTCCTTATCCTGCTTCTAAGCTACCTCCCCTCCAATTTTAAGTCAAATCGGTTCACCCGTTCTTGAGTTATAAACTTACTTAATCTACATACTTGTAGATGACAGAAAATAGCAAAAAAGAAAAAAACAACAAACATGAAAATTTTCATTAGCTCTGCTGTGCTACCGCTCCCAATTTTTTGCTACCGCTACGCCAGAGCATAGCGCAGAATTTCTTTTTTTGCTCCCGCTACAGCTATAGTTTTTTTACCTAACAAAACTCGGAGCAGAGTAGAGCATATACTTTTACATTGTTTTGCTAAGGCTATGCTGTGGCTCCCAACAAAGTGAGAGCGGTAGCAAGAGTAAAATGAAATGCTACGGGAGTAGCGTAGTTTTCAAACCCTGCTTCTACCTTCTCTATTTAGCTCTGCAGCGCGTATTATTTATTCCAGCAATATATTGAAGAATTATCTGAAACCTCGCTTGGTCGAACGGCTCGGAGAGTACTCTCTTGATCCTGACGGAGCTTTTGTTGTAGTTTGAGCTACAGCCGTTTTAGCTTTGCGGTGATATCACAACACGACCGAACTGGTTGGTGATTTTTCGATACGGAGACTGGTAGTTTGATGAATTTTTGCTGAAATCTAGTACTAAAGATAACCATATTTCCGGCCCCGGCGAAGTTGATCAGCCTCGACCCATTTGGTGATGTTTCCCTAATGGAGGCTGGAGCCGATCAAATGGGCGATATATTGAAGAACCTCGCTTTGWTGCGAATTGTGGCTAAACGTACATCCACCGAGGTGAATGACAGTACTCGGCGACGGATTTTCTCTCCTGTCACGCATCCCACAACGAATTTGCGCTCCTTTATTTGGCCACTGTAGTAAATGCCTCAGTCCTTGTCCCGTCCATAGCATTCCTTCGACGGCGGTGATGTCAGCCTTCACTTTAACGAGGACACCAACCAGCTTGGCAGCTGCACGTTCCCCATTAAGGCACCGGACATTCCAGATGCATGCCCCTAGATCGTTATCCTTAGTGCATTTGTCGATAATTTTGTCTATCTTGGAGCCAGCATCGATATCAACAGTAACGCCAGTTTCAAAAACCAACGCAAAATATCTCTTGCCAACAGGTGCTGCTTCGAACTAAAAAGGCAATTGAGAAGTAAAGTCCTCTTTCCCTGTTTCCTCAATAACTTCAGTATGCTCTGAACATCACCATTGGATCATATAGAATTTAAATATACTTTCCTACAAATTACGCAAATCAGTATAGATATGCTGCTTAGCAATATACTATAAGGAAAAATAAAGTGCCTATTCGGTTAGTTAAGCAACTTATTCTCTTAGGTTAACTTACCACTTTCTGTTGCCATCATGTCTACATAGGTTCTTTTCGATTTACCGGATATATTTTGCAAAATGAAAGATTCCAACAGATGTTCAAATATACAAATCCATACATATAAATACATGTCGAACATATTGAATTACTCTTGCAGCTTTGAAATCCTTTAGCGTACAAATCTTTTCGCGCACAAAATCAATCGCAATTTACTATTTATGTCCTTCATGTAAAACCATACGAGAATTTAACATTTTGCGAAAAATAATATCAAAATTAAAAATTTATTGTTCGCAATGCAAAAACGGGAAAAATTAAATAAGGAATCGAACAAAGGTCACAATAACGAGCTCAATCCCATATTCCTTTGTTCAAGATCAACCCTTTTCGTAAATAAAAATTTATTAGAACTTTCCTTTGGGCAATAATTGTCTCACCTGTGTGACTTCTGCACCCTAGTATATCACAAGTATTGAACTCATTTCAACATTTTTAATTTTGTTCTGTGACATCAGAGGATCGGGTGCAACAATGTTCTCTTCAAATTTCAAAATTCCTTCAAACTAATCTTCGAATGAACCTTTGGCATTATTTGGTGCTGCGTATTTCAATTAAACAATGTGACAATCTCTTGCCTTCACCCTTTTGTGTCCCCTTTGTGTCAACCCTTCCTTGCTATCACTCTATGGGTCAGAGTTCGATCGTTCGCTCTTTAATTGTACGTATGTATGTATGTATATATGTGTGTATATTTTGGTATTGACGACACTTTAGTTGTGACCCTTTTCGTTTGTGTCTCCTCACATTTGCAGAAAGGTTCATTTGGATCAAGAAAATTCGCAAACATGTAATTGTCTGAAATTTAATGTTGTTCTCAATTGCGAATTTTTCGCGCCATTCACTGCGAATAAAGTTTCATTAAAAACCAAATATTCTCCAGATGTTTAAGTAAATCAAAATTTTTCTTGTACTCATGAATTTGTTTCCATGTGCGTTAATATCGGTAGAATTTACGTATATCAATGGGACACAGACTTCAATTGAAAACTAATTGTAATTTATTGAAAAAGTGAAGATTAATTGCTTCTTATAACTGAATATCCACTGATAAGAGTTAAAATATTTGTTTTTTAATAAACATTTTCTCTTGAATACGCGTTCTGAAGTAATCTTTCTATGCCCAGGGCTTAGCATGGTCTCTGGACGTTCGGATTTAACCAAATATTTTATACTCTCGCAATTTGCAAATACAAGAAAGGCACCTTCAGGAGTTTGGCAAATATTCAACAAGTAAGGAAGGGCTAAGTATAAGATCTAACTGCCGCGATTGTTGTCCTTTTTCACGATTTGGAGCGGGTTCGTCGCGTGCAATCCACTCGGATGACTGTAGATTGGATTACGGGGGTGAAATTACGGAGTTGGCAACCAACCCTTGATGGTTGAATTATTTGAGGCAGTGTCCAGTAATTCATCATCGATCTTTTCCCTTTAAAAAGCAATTTTTTATCCATAGGCGTAATTCAGTTCTATCGACCCGAAAGGCTATTAAAAGAATACTTGCGTCTTTAGAAGGTTAGGGCAAGCTAAACATCATATAGATTAAATTCTAGGAGTGCCGTCGATGTATCAGGTCGGGTCCTTTTCAATTGATTTGTTCCTTCACATACCACCACCAATCGATATAAACTATGATCGAAGAGATGTTAGAAAATTCCGATATTAGTTAGATATATAGGGAATAAGTCAAGTTTTCACACAATTATAA
The DNA here is from genome assembly GCF_001853355.1 of Bactrocera latifrons. NCBI lineage: Eukaryota > Metazoa > Arthropoda > Insecta > Diptera > Tephritidae > Bactrocera > Bactrocera latifrons. The sequence continues at coordinate 399,451 of NW_017535308.1, forward strand.
CCATTTTAGGTTCATAGATGCACTGTTTTCGTAAAACACGTTCTCTCGTTTTCATTTGTATATACGTGCTTAGGTATACCATTATCGAGAAAAAATTATCTCCGAGTTTCAATTATACATATATTTCACACATTGAGCGATATTTTCACTAAAAGATCAACTAAAAGCATCGTGGTTCTCATATTCGGTGCTTAGGGTCTACCACAGTTTCGGTTCGATTTGGAAAATTTTTTGTTATAGATGGTAACATTCGAAGACCTTATTGATGCAAAGTTTGTTTCCCTTATTTTAATTTGTGCTTTATTTGTCTGTGAAAGAGTCAGAAAAGATTTCAAAATTGTATTATATGGGAAGTAGGCATGTTTGTAGTCCATTTTAGATACGCGTTCCTTTAAGAATTCAGATTCTCGGAGTCTAATAGCCGCCTTCGCGGCTATACACCTTTCGGCGATGTCCACGGTCTTTATGTTCAAGATTGCACTATGTGCCATGGTTGGAGTGGACCTTAGTGCACCACTTTGCTGATAAGCGTAGCCCGTTGAACGTTCTCGAGTTTTTTCGCAAGTGTGGTCTACTCTAAAGATTTTCACCACATAAAGACCCCATAGAATATAATGGGATTGACTATGGTGTCATAGAGGTCGCTGAGAGACCCCACCTCTTACCAATGGCTCCTCTACAGCAGTATGGGGTTATCGATGCCTTTCCTTTCCTAACCAGGATAAGCCCCAGATATTTCACTGTATTTGTCGGAATACCTCCCATTTGTGGCGGTGGTGCCACCGGGATCTTATATCTTCAAGTGAATAAAACCATTTCGATTTTATTTGGGCTGATGGCGAGACCTATCTTACCGCCCATTTTGTTACAACGCTGAGATACTCCTTCGTCACTTTCCTTTGACCATAAGTTCTCCATCGTATGCATAAGCAATCACCCAACAGCCACGATCCTCGAGTTTTTCGAGCAGAACTCCTACTGGGGCTGTTAAGCAGCGACGGTTTCTTCGCTACATAAGCAGCAGTCCCGCCTGGGATAGATCTGGGTGTCGGTTTCGACATACCTCCCTTCGTCCCCTTTCCGTCGATATTAGTGTTTTTCTTATGCATATGAAGAGGGTTCCACACAGAGTCGCTATCCGTGCCCCGGGAAGGTAGTCGCCTTTTATGGTCCCAAGATTATCACAGTGACGAGGCCAAGGCGATGGTTGACATATGCCCTTATGAGGCAGTACGTTCAGACCGACCAGCATAAAGGAGCCGTCCCAACTTACCAACTTACACCTACTACCCCAACTTAACGATATTATGGACGTACTCTGACCCTGCCAGGGTTTTCAAGAGACATGTGCTATATTAGTCCGTCAGTCATTTCTAATAAGTGTTGGTCATCATACTCAGGTGCCAAAATGCCGCCGCCACCAGCCCAGAGTTCTGTCAAATCTTAAAAAGTTTCTCCTACTCTAAAAACAAATCAGTTCCAAAGCCTCAGGCTATTTAGCGTCACCCAGCTTACACTAAATGTGGTTTAATTTGGCTTTGTAGGTCTTAAAGTAAATGGTAGGTGCCACGTCCATTGTCCAATTTTAACACCGTTCCTAAGCGACCCTTCTGTTTTACGTATGATATAAAATTTAATGCTTCTGGCGTTAAGGAGAATGGCTAGGGTTGCCATCACTAATTTTCACAGTGAAAAATGTTGATTATTTCTCAGCCAGCTTGGTTTAAATGGCATGTCTCTAGTAGTTTTTGACATATGTGCTTTCAACCTATCAGAGGGCGAGATTACAATCTTTTATTTTAATTAGTTGCTAAGTTATCGCATTTTATGGGTTTTCGATTAAAGGAATACAAAATTCCGTGCCAGTGGTTCGATTTGTAGTTACAACCTACTGTTAGCTGAATAAAACTATTATATTATAGAAACATGTTGCAAAATATAGAAATAATTATTATTATAAATAAGTTTCGATATATAATTTTGTCCAAATCATATAAATACTTTTACAGGTAGGCTCGTAAATTGTTCCTTTTTTCTCATGAACATTCAGTACATGTGCTTATATTACGTGAAATGATTATGGATTAAAATGTAATATTCTTCCAATTATCCAAAGCCTGTTATTATAGTAACGGAAATGCATTTGGATTCATAACTTCTTGTACACAGAAATACCCACATACTACCAGCCCTGGCTATGCTTCGAGTTTATCATCATTGTACAATTTTACATGCCCAGAATCCAAGTACAAATTGATTGCAATACAGTAACGGTATAATTGCTTGAGTGGGGTGTTGGTTATGAAAACAACAACACAGAAGGAGTTAAGTTGACACATGATAAATCCAAGAGGCAACATCAAAATGCATAGATGCTTAATAACAAAAATGCCAAACTAATCAAAACTTCAATCAAAATGATAGATTACACTGTTTGCCAATGAGTGCCTCTATATTTTGTTGTTGCAACCGACTTTACTTGCCTACGTAAAAACCGCAATAGACACGACAGATGCAAATATCAGTGCAGGGATCAGCCCGTATACATACCTACCTATGTGCTGCTTCTAAGATGTGCAGCAATTTGAAAAGCCAGTGGGACATGAAGCAGAAAAACCTTAAGTAAATATATCAGTTCGCATGGAAATTCGCAAAATGTCAACTTTGAAAATGGAATTTGACATGTGAAGCAGCTACAAAATAGAAGTTGAGCTGGAGGTGCGCTCGAGATGCATTACATTGAGTGCGGATTATGTCAAATTCGGTTTCCTCTTTAATACGCAAATCAAAAATAAATTAAAAATCAACAAATAAAGAAACGACTTATGCATCGACTTGCATTTTATGCGCGAAAGATTTCAATTGAATTGCAAAGCTAGGCAAAATCTTTACAAGGATATGTGCATACTCACAAAAGTGTGTAACTTCTTGACAGGCATGCAAATTCGTTTCTTAAAAGAAAAGGCACGCAATGAATTCTGAATCAGGTCAGTAATCCAGCTAATCAAGTGGAAAAGGTAGTATTGAATATTTTTGCAAGAACTGTGCAAAAGAAGGGGAGAGCGGAATACTTGTGAATATATGCACTATATATGTATGTGCACACACATACATATAAGGATTTATATCGCTAGAAGCGATCACACGCTGTTATGTCAACGCTAAAAGTGTCATATCCACCCTAAGGCATGTATGAGTTTCCACCCCTCAAGAAGTTCTACCAAGTCCTCGAATGGTTCTTACGGCAGAAAGATTTATTTGCATGCGAATTTCGTTGGTTTCCCAAATCAACTGAGCATTGCTACTTTTTTGCAGTTATTGTTATTTGTTTATACATGCGCAACCTCTTTATGGTCTCAGATGCACACGTGGTGATCGTATCGATCATTTTCAGCACATCTAAGAGGAAACCAACGCATTGGCCCTTGTGCAAATTGAATATCGAAAATTTGCATATTCCTAATATGGAAGTTGTTTTCCTTTCTATTGCTGTGAAATGTGATCTCATATACCCCTTCTTAGTTTTTTCTCTACCGACATACGTTTCTCAACTTAATTGAGTGAAAACTTGCAATAAACTATTTAAAATTCATATTTTGAAGAATGCGATTCAAATTTGTTTCGAAGAGAATTTCGCATGACTTGGGAAAATGCTTATAAATATATACATTTCATTACTCTTTCAACTTGGCAGGATCAAAGCCACGGAAATACCTTCGGATGCATAAATTTGTGGTTATATTTCTGCTTTTCACCAATACCCTCGGTCAAAAGTTACCAATAGGCACGAGGGTTCTCGCATTTGTCCGAATTTTACAATTTTTGCTCATAAGGTGGCATACTATACTTTAAATGCACTATTTATAAAATGGTTTATCACAATATCGCTCGAGTTCCATGAAGTCCTCTTATATCTTCCTAAGTGCAAAATTTAATATCCCTGGCGTGTTTATTTATTGATTATTCATCGGAGTGGGAGCGGTTATCACCCGATTCATCATGCCAGTTGTTATTTCATGCTTCACACAGGTGCTGCTTTATAATTCGATCCAACTTGTCAATTTGCAGTTCTATATCTTCATTTCTTGCTTGGTTACGACACGTTATACATTTTTGTTCTTCTCTTTTTTCTGCCCAGGAAGACGTCCACCAAGTTTCCTTTAGACATATGAGTTTTTACTTTTATCTCGGAATTCAACCCGCCTCGTCATCCTTCCTGATCATTTATATATACATACATGTAACTTTGCTCCCGCCCTTTCTTTGGAAATTTAAGGCTTTATTTTGTAAAAACTCTCCAAAAGTGTTTCCCTTATTCCCTCAAAAAGCAATCCTCAATTAACACACGAAATGCTTTATGATCCATTTTTTCGTAAACTAACACAAGTTGCTTTACAAAAGTTCTATATTTTTTTAATACCTACTAGAAATCATATAGATGGCAGTAGTAGACTAATGGTATTATCTATGTACATATGTATGTGTCAGCCTCAGTAAAGCGTGGATGGGTCCTCAGCCGCAATTTCTTGGAATTAAAAAAAGAAAAGCAAAATGCTTTGCAAATGTCGAGAATTCGGCTCAAAAAGTGGCATTTTCAATTGAGAATAAGTTTGCAAATATATCTCTACAAATATTTTGTTCGGTTAATGTTGACCCAAATTTCCAAGATCGATATAAAACGATTTAATTGATCAGTGCTTGACCCTAGAGACATCTATTGAAAAACGGCGGAAGCGAAGTTGAAATAGACGCTGCATTCAGCTGCGTCTGTGATATGGTCGGTTTATGTATACTCCGCAGTTTATTCTCCAAGTTTTCCAACATAGAAGAAATAGTAACTGGAAAAATAAGGAAACAGAGGAGAAAGCAGTGATACCCATCGCAGCCGTGCACAAATTTCAACTTATAATTGGGATTTTTTGCCTATTCTATCTCTAACTCATTCACTTAGTGTGATTCTTCAAAAAGAATCGATCAATCTGGCAAAGGCATCAAATATAAATATAAATAGATCAAATAGATAAGCTGCTTCTGATGTTCCGAGATCGAAGCCAAAAAGCTGAGGATCCATTATTTCAGATCCATTTATTCAGACACGAACAAATGACGGCAGAACTGAAAGTTGAGGAAGAAAACCAAGAATCTGCGGCCGACAAACAAAACGCGAGAATTTCTGCGCGAGAGCTTGCGAAGGATACTGCAAGGATACAATCGGAGTTATCTCGGAGTATTGGATGGATTTCAAGTGAGCTTGCTGTTTCCAGAAAAAGTATGTGCTTTGAAAAAAAATAAATAAATGGAAAATCTTATTGACTGATTGGCAGGTAGGTACAAAGATCTTTTGGATAATGACAGCATCCTGCTACGTTTGAAGCTCAAAAGTGAACTTGATCACTAGCAGTGCCATTGATGTCAGAAACAAAAGCCAAAAGACAACAAGTATCGATTATTGCATTGGAACCTTTGAAGAACTGCGATGCAGATCTATATCCCATAATTCATAGTTTTTTCGCATATTCTGCACACTTTTTATGACGATTGCGAGCTCTGAAAGCTCTTTTTCGACACTTCGCCGCATGAAAACGTGGCTGAGGCCGAACATGCTTCAATATAGATTGACGTCACTTCAAAAGAAGTTCTCGAAAGATTCTCAAAACATTATCCCACATCGTTTTGTTTTGGGAAATTTTTCTATTCACGAACGGACTACAGTATTATACATTGCAATAAAGTATGTCACCGACACGTCTGCGATTTATAGTGTGTTTTTCTATTTGGTTGGATTTCATATTAAGTACTTGTGTGGGAAATTTTTCATTTAAGGAGATGACGATATGTCCTCAAGAATGTTATCATAGTTTATTATTTAAAGTAAACTGACTGATCACAATCAAGTCCTTGTAAAAAATCTTTCGTATTTGTGCAGTTATGTCAATAAAAATGGATATATCACCAGATCAATGTCAAGACTTGTTGCAGATGATTTCCACATGAAAGCCTACAGTTGGTCAACTATTATCTTTTGGCAGCACACTTGAAGTTCTATGGATATTAACTATTTCATGTGAGTAATCAAATATTCTAACGTGCGTATGTTTTGGGTAATTATGGCAGTCCTCGTATCATTGCAGTTATTACACGAAACCGTCATGACAATTTTTGCACGCCTTCAAGGAATATTAAATTCTTAACGAAGTGCTGCGGAAACAGTACCACTTGTTATTAACATGCCACATTCAAATTAAATACTCCTTGGTTTTATTAAAGTACCTCACACATCATCACCGAACAAAATGTCGGTAAAATCGCGACCACTCTCCACTTGTTTTCGTTGATCCGTTGCAGCATTTCGTCCGTTGATTTGGTGGTTGATTGAAAAAACCCTCACAAGAAATGATCTATAGACGTTAAACTGCATGATCATGGCGCCTATTTGACTACGTCATTTCTCGATATTAACGAGTCGTCAAACTTTGGACGCAATGTGTCCATTTTTAGACGCGAAACATGAGGTCTTGTTGGAAATAGAGATGACCCGCGTCAATTTCATCAAATTGAGTGAATTTGGGGATGCAACTGCGTTTTCCGAATCACACAGGGATTTGACTCTCCGCTATAGCTTCATCTGAGAAGGTGATTTTTCGTTGAACGTAATAATCTTGGAGAATTTTAAAGCGTTATATTTCTTTATTTTTTAATCTGAAAACCCAATATCGGACAGTGAGAAGATTGCTTATATTCTTTGAAGAAAACAATTTCCTAGGATTTTACTAAATTACTCTTTCCAACAAAATAATATCAATTATCAAGAGCAACAAAAATATACTCACAAACTCGAATTTAATTCTAATTTCCGAAGGTGATTTCTAATTGCTGAACATTCCAATTTGTGAGACGACCGTATTCTAATAAAATTAGGGAAAAATATTGCCTTTGCCAAAATATGGTTAAGTTACAGTCGATTCTAGACGTTCCTTACTATATCTATTCTTACATTTTTTATTGTTATCATCACATAAAAGGATAAAATTAAAAACGAAAACCAATTGCGCAAATTCGTAGCTACGTTTGGGAAGTCTCAGTTTTATAAATATTTTAGTTAACTAAAGCTTGGAAGAGCAGATCTCTAGTCATTACGATTGTTCTAAATAGTTAATCACGTTTCGAAAATCGTCCGCTGCTTAACTTATAGATCGTAATCTCCAGGTATATTCATTTATAAATAAATCTACATACATACATACATATATGCAAATGATTTTAAGTACTCCTACGTGCGTATAAATTCCGTTTGATACAAAATAGCTCAAAAATAAAATTTATTTTAACGCTTGTCAAATTCACAACCCAAAAGCCAAAGACCACCCGAAACAGCGGTGTGAAAAATTTTCCAGCGACACGCGACCAAAGCGCAATTCCATCGACGTCGCCACCAAGTCTGTGTAACAGCAGACAAGCTGGAACCTCCAGCTGTGTTCGCATTGAATGCATTTATCGAAAAATGTTTTTACGTGCGCACGTACAGTGTTGGTAAAAATAATAGCAACAAGCTGGTTGCATTCTTTGTCTATTAATGTTTTTTTACATTGATATGAGAATACTTCATTAAAAGGAATAAACGGATTTCTTTTAATTTTCTCCTAACAAAAAACAGTTTAAGTGTTTCCCTTGGGAAAAATAATAGAAACAAAACGTTTGAAACGAAGTGACGCCGAGTTTTCTCAATTACATATCGTATTAAATAAATATTTTGTAGTGCAGAAATTTTTTTTTGGATACTGCAGATGACTACGAGGCATCGATTTAACTAGACTGGCACAAGGTGAAAGATACCACTCGGATTTTCCTTTTTTGCAAAGTTGTTTTTAATTTTTTAGTTAAAATTCAAATTCAAATTTATTTCACTTTTTCTTCTAATATATGTATTTACAGTGAGTAATGTATATAAGTTAAGAGTAGAGGCGATTTTGCCTTTTTCTACTTAAAAATTGTTTGAGAATGAGCTATGATATGTTACTATTGGTAATATAGTTTTTGTAGGGAAAAAAATTACAAAAAACCCTTGAAGAATATAGTCTTCACCTACTTATTTCTACTTTATAACTAAGAATATATTTTACAACAGTTAATTCATTAATATGAGAGTACGTGGAATGCTCACAGCGATCGTTAAACCTTCTATTTAGTCGAGACAATCTATCTGCGACTAGTTCAACATTAGCTCTGTCGTGTAATTCCGAGGTAGAAAAATGCCATGGTAGGTTGAAAATTATTTTCAATGTTTTACCACTTGAAGTTTGTGGATGTGGGAGTTAGCGATATCGGCCCATACTGGTGCCCCATAAAAAACTACAGCCTGGAAAATAGACCTGAATAGATACGTTTTGTTGGTTATACTAAGTTCTGATCTTCTGTTTATAAATGGGTATAATGACCGAATTAGTATCTTAGTTTTTTTAATGATGTAAAGCACATGGTCTTTAAAGGTAAGTCTAGAGCCTAGTATCAGTCCTAAATATCTAACAGTCTTCTCCCAGTTGACATCGAAGGAGTTAAGTGAAATATGACTTGTTGGGAGAAAGATGCTTTTACGCTTCCTCGTGAAAAAAATTGCTTGAGTCTTGTCAGTATTAACCAGAATTTTCCATTTGTTAAAATAAGAGACAATTGTATTAAAGTCCTCTTGTAGTGAATTTGTGATATCAGCTGCAATGAAGCCATCCTTAACAAGTTTTGAGAAATGTGTAGGTTATCCAGCATGAACTCCCGCTTTAAAAACTTTTTACCGACATATTGGTCAGTGGGTGAAATATACTCGTATAATGCTTGATGTGGCTTATTGTTATTTTTTCCAATTTAAACGGTTTTAAGTACAAGAGCGGATGTTGTCTCTATTATTTTTCCCATCAATGTATCTATATACTGCATTTTTATCTACATGCATACATATGTAATGCACCCTTTTATTGGGTCCTCTAGTGTATTGAGCCGCTCTTAAGTGCTTGTCACAGCGGCACGCTTCGCGGCTGCCACTTGGAGCTGAGAGACTTTTCTGCTGCGCAACAATGCAACAATTGCTGACACCAGCCGGCCAAGTGACCGCGGCTTTAGAGGAATGCGCCTATATCAGTTTCAATGCATTCGTTTGAGCAGTTCCAACGCCTTTGTTAAGCGGCAGTCGCAGCCACTTTGCAGCACATAGAATTGAGCGGCTCACCTCGTTGGCCGGATGCGTCACCCTTGATATTCAAATTTTAGATTCGCCGCAAGGTATCCGCGCTATTGGTTATGACAAACGTCAAAATAAAAAACTACTTTTTCATATAGTTTTAATTTTAAATTCGTCGAATTCGTTTCTGCTTCAGTTTTCTTCACACCTTTCGTACTTTCGACATTATTATTAATTTGAATATACAAGTACGAAAAGGCGACCAAATTCCTAAGAAAATGAACTTGAAATTAGACATTTCTACTGAGTCATTCAAGACGTGGACTTAATTGAGCTATTGCTTATTGTTATTGAGAAATTATTTGGAAATGTACATGGAGCTGTTTTCTTTAGCGTGTAGTATTTTAAGATCATCAACATGCACAGGCACAGAAAAGAAACTTCTTTAATAAAAACTTGCCGCTCCCTTTTTGGACTCCGCACAATTGCATGTAGTTGGTCGCAACGGTGGCAGCTTTACGTGGGTTGTTGCTCGTATAGACATAATTATAAACCTAACTTGGCGGAAAATTGCTGGTTCATAAATATCATAATATTTGCGTCATTATGTCTCCATTGATAAGTGGAGGAAAAATTGTGGATTGTGTATGAAATTTACATGAATTCTTATTATTTGCGCACAAAGGCAATTACTTGTGACTGTCAAGCCCACACGTGGCACATAGGATACAAGTAAGCATCCTACTCATATCAGAAGGAGTAAACTCGTACTTATGTATGTCCTCATCATCGCAAAGACGTCTGCTGTACCTGTAGGTGAGCATGCGTATGTTTATGTTTAGATTCAAACTTCAGCTACTGCTAACAGGGTTTCTTGACGACGGCTTCTACTCATTCAGAAGCGACAACATACAGGGTATGTCCGGAATGTAATAGGAGTGAGTCGATTAAAAAAAATGTATTGAAAGGCATTCTCCGGAATAGTCTCCCTCTGTCGTCTCAAAATGCTTGCCTTTCAACGGCTGGGGGGTCACATCTCGGCTATAGGGCGGAAGCATTGGGATGCCGGCCTTGGTTACGTAGCGGTTCACGAGAAAGGCAGTGTGAGCCGGATCATTGTCGTGGTGCTTCTTCGGCTGCGATGTCTTGTCGGACCCGATTGACTCTTCATTTGAGTCCCTTGAGGACTGAACCACAGATTTTGATAAATTTAACATCTGGGCAATTAAACGAACACTCGACTCGAACAGTCGACGGTCTGCCACATTGTTGGTGTTAGTCGAAGTCGCAGGTCCCCCAGCATGGTTTGCCACCAAATACACCATTATTTGTTAAAGCAACATTTGGATAAGAATGCTTGATTATATCAAAAGTCTCTGTCGCAGATTTACCGAGTTTCATACACAATTTAATCGGGTACCTCTCGAACGCTGTATTTTCGGCTTGCGCCACTAACGGAAACACGACGCTTGAAAATGCTGTCCTGACTCTCCAGGTGCTCGGAGATAACTGATCAGCCGCTTGTTCTTTACTTATAAACGCCCTCTACCTAATCCAGTTAGAGAGTCTATACCAGAAGTAGACAAAATTTCAAATAAGTTGAAATGTATATTTATGTACAGCTTGATCAATTATGGCTCCCTGTTGCTTCTCCTTTCCATTCCATATACAAGTATACGGATAACTTCGAAAAAACTTCTAATATAGTATAGAATAATTTCGGTACATACATATCTCATCTTTACTTTTATATATACAATTTTGAGTTCAGTTCGTTTGCCCTTTTTATCTGTGGCGAGTGTTCCTCTCGCAGTAAGAAGATTGTGTGGCTGTACACCCACCCATCCACCGCTGACGATTAAGCGTCATATTTAACTAACATTTTTCAGCAGTTAAGTTAAAAACCAATTCGCAATTTTCTGAAAGTTATGGTTCTTTACCATCATACGTTTTATATAATATTTACATCGACTTTCGCCATTTCTAAACATAAGAACCTCGTTTCATTTTGTACTTTAGAAACCTACATAATAGCATACCTAAGCGAATCCGCATTTAAATTATCAACATAAATTGCAAAGTCCATAAATGGCAACCCTCCTCTTAAGATGTTGTTCCTGAACAGTAGCTGGCCAGGGAGCAACCCACGCATAATGTCAACTTCCAACTGTGTCATCTTTGGATAACAACAACAAAAAGAGAAAGAAATATGTCTTATTTTCCAATATCTTTTTTTAAGTTGTCTACCATTTGTCAAGCTCGATTATTATGCAAACAAAATGATATTTCCCCCTTCCAAATGTATTGGTAATTCTAATCCAATTAGAATTTCGCAAACGCTGGATTATTCTTCTGATCATAAGCGGATCAAGCTCAGATAGCGTGTTCAATTGCATACATATGTACGTATGTTCATATGTATTTGTGAAATGGGACAATGTTCAGATTGAAGGAGTGCGATTGGAAACTGTCATTGAACTTCCTTAGTTGCAACAAAGATTCGAATATGCTTCCGCATTCAGTAAATTCAGTACAATTTGTAAAATAATAGTGGTACTCTCAAATACTATTATGTGACTCATTTTCACAATTCTGCTTGACATGTAAATTAAGAGAATAATTATTTAAAAATTTGTGTGTAGTGATTAATTTTGAGTCATACTTACACTGTTTTTCAAATGATGTTTTCCGAAACTGCAATGTGAGAGTGGCCGACTTTGAGCCACAACATGTGCACTAATATTCAGAGGCAAAAATACTGAAGTTATGCATTCCAGCACTTGACTCGACATACGAGTAATGAACTTTTGTCCTGCGTGCAAAAAGGTTTCGGATGACACTTTTCTCCTTTGCCTCAAGTTTGTGATCCTCTTTTACCAAAGTCCTGATATGCTATTTAACATCGATTGGAAAATAATATAGACCAAGTTTTGGAAACACGTCCTGTGAAATAAAAAAAATATAAGAACTAGTTTAATCGTTCAGTTTTCATTGAAGTGATCCCGTATCGCTTTTGATTGTTTCATGGGGTATGTTTTACTTGGCGGGTCCCAAAGCCAGCGCACAACCCTGTGTAGGGGATGTTTTGTCTTCTCACTTTAGCTTGCCTTCAAACGGATGTTCTTAGGCTAACCAGACGATACTTAGTCAAAGACCGGCAGTCGTGAGCTGCTTGAACCATATGTAAAAGCATTTCTGGCCACCCCCAAATAACTGCCGATTAGAGAACTTTCGTCACTTGCGTGAACTTCTACACATGACTCCATCCTCCACTAACAACTAACCAGATATTCACCTACGCCAAATCTTGAAAAAGACCCGTGAAAAGAGAATCGACACTCATCCCCTCTTTGTCGATTTCAAAGCTGCCTTTGACAGCACGGAAAGCAGGTGCCCTTATACCGCGATGTCTGAATTCGATATCCCCGCAAAACTAATGCGGCTGTGTAAACTGACGTTGAGCAATATCAAAATCTCCGTCATGACCGAAAAGGACAGGAACGAGGACAAGGCGACTCTCTATCGTGCAACTTCTTCAAGTTACTTCTGCAGAATAGAGAAGGTACCAGAAGGTTCTATAAGAGTGTACAGCTGCTGGCGTATGTTGATATTATTGATATCATTGGCCTCAACACCGAAGAAAATTGGTTTGGTTGTGAACAAGCCCAACACGCAATATTTCCTGTCATCAAACAAAGAGTCGTCCCAGTCGTGACTAGGCTCCAACGTCACTGTTGACAGTCATAACTTCGAAGTTGTAGATACAACAAGTGCTACTTCGGACTAAGTAGGCAATTGAGAAGTAAAGTCCTCTCTCGATGAACGAAAACAAAACTCCACAGAGTGCAGAGGCATGGACAATGACAACATCTGATGAGTCGGCCTTAGCAGTTTGCGAGAGAAAAGTTGTTCAAAAGATTGTGGTCCTTTGCGCGTTGGCCTCGGCGCATATCGTATTCGATGGAACATTGACATATTTCAGTTAAAAACAGCGGCCACGCTGGCTAGGTAATTTTGCCCGGATGGAAGAGAACATTTCGTACCCGCCGGTGGAAGAAGAGGAAGACCTCCACTCCGTTGAAGAAAACAGATGGACCTGGCTACACTTGGTGTCTCAAATTGGCGCCTGTTGTTAACTCGGTGTAAGCGGTGTCTACATTTAATAAATTTTTGACAAACCGTAAAAAGCTTTTACCGTCATTTATATTTTCTCTACAAAAATAAACATATTTCAGTTATTGTTGACCAAACTGAGTAGTGAGAATGACTCGAAAAAAGTATTTAATATTAAAACAAACTGTTGTCAAGAGCTATGTTTGTCATACGATTCGAGAGCAACAATAAAATTACGACAGCAGTTATTTAGCACAATACGAGTACTATCGGAGATGTACTATATACAAATGTACATATGTATAACGACAGCAATAATACAATGGATGACAATAATAACAACTGAGATCATAAAGAAAGGCTGAGAAGAATCGAGCCTAATGAGTTGACCCCAGAAGTGCCATACATCCATCCACGCCACTTTGCCAGCATCCCATGTGTCTTTGGATACATATTGACACACACACATATTTACTTGCGCCCTTACATATTTCATATTTATATATTTATGGCATCCAATCTGAGCTGAGACTGAATGCGGCAAGATTAGAATGCAACGATCGTGGCAGACATCGAGACGACTTCGCTGTGGTTGAACACAGCTACGCACACAGCTTTATGGAAAAAATTTAATGAATGTATTGATTGGAGCGTAAACAAGTACAATGTGTACATACATACATTTGTATTGGTTGACTCGCGTAGTGGATTAATGAAGGTGGGCACAGCGAGGCAAATCTACCTCAAACAGAATGCTTGGCTGAGTACACTTGAAATTGGCCATTCTTGAGACACGCCAACGGTGATGATGTTCTTAAAAGAACGTTGAACATCGTAGGGCACAATGGCAACAACTGACCACCGAATGGACAGTCGGACAATAAAATCAAGATCAATCTTGTGGGCAAAATCTATTAAAGGTATCACCTCAGCGTACACAGGTGCAAAGAGAGATGAAGCATCGTGCGCTTGCGAGTAAAAGAGACCGCATAAAATGGGACTACGTTGATTTTCTCGTAAACTGCTGTTATAAATTTAGAAATTTATTTCTCTTCCTTTTTCGTGCAATTCCCGCATTAACTCAGCATATTTTATGGCGGGATTACCATAAACGAAAGTTTGTAGCCGGACAGTTTTTCGAAGGCAACATTTGGTCCCCATATCGAATTGTGGCGCTCGTATGCTTTGATACCACAATCCACGGGGGGTGTTTAATTCATAGCGGTCAGAAGCCACTGGAACCAACCAACAATGATTGCAGTCCTATTCAGCGGCGCATTTCAAAATGTTGCTGTATTTCTATAGTACAGAAGGGAAAAACAACAAGCAGAGTCTTCAGATTGTTTTTATTTAAATTTCTACATATCTTTACAGTTATCAATTACTATCGTATTAATTTACAGTCTTTGAAATTTGGGTAGAAACACGACGCTATTCAAAATAAGAAAGTAACAAATGTATGAGAATTGTAAAGAATTGTAACTATATTTGTGACACTGCAAACTTATTTCAACTTTCACTCTATGCACCCAGCAACACTATATTTGCGCAAAAAGATGAATGTAATACTGACTTTACTTACTGCAACTTTCGCACAACTCAACATACACACATATAACTCCAGTGCTACCGAAGTTATCGCCTTTTCTTGGTATAAAGTCAGCTGTATGCTAATGCATTATCATTTTCGGTTTGTAGGATAGAGTAAAGGACTGATAACGCATGATGAAAGAATTGTCATTTATTAGGATCACTATTTATGCTCAATTTTATTTTTATATGCCTAATTTATCTCTTGTAAAATCAAATAGTCGAATGGGCTTTGAATTGATGGCGTGTTGTAAGAGTTTGGATATTTTCGCACAACCCTATGCAGGGAATGTTTCGCCTTCTCACTTTAGCTCACCTTCAAACGGATGTTCTTAGGCTACCCAGAGGATACTTGGTCAAGGACCGGAAGTTGTGAGCTGCTTGAGTCATATGTAAAAGAATCGTTTCTGGCCACTCCCAAGTGAATGGCGATCAGAAAACTTTCCTCACTTGCGTGAACTTCTACACATGACTCCATCCTCCATATATTTAAACACCATTTAGAAATCTTTTGAATACGAAATCTTTGATAGTCTGCCTTTGGGAAGCAATTGCCTGATGCATCTCGCGGCGGGCAGGTCGCAATTTCTATTGGAAACAAAAAATTCAAAAGTATTCATATTTTTTAATAATTTATCTTTTAGTTAAACTAAGAAAAGTCCAAAAAAATTGTGTAAAATTTTACAACTTTTTTAAAATTGCTAATAGTGGTTTTTGACCAAAAAACTTTACTTTATGTTGTTTTAAAATATGTTCAAACTTGACTTTTCTTAGTTTTTTTTAGTTTAAATTGAAGAAATTTTAATGTCAAAGATAATGAACTTTGCTCTATTTCCCTACGACGTTTAGTGTTTTTTTTTCTATCCTGCCTGCCAATTAAGGAAAATCGTAAAAATGAATAACCGAGAAATCGCGCGTCAAAGTTTTCACTTTCTGCCCAAGCGCTAATATGTCTGCTAGGCGCTCGATCACTATTTCCCTTCTAGCTTCGAAAATATATTTCGAATTCCCATCTATAACTTTGGGGACATATTTTTAGATATTTTTTAAAGAGATTTAAGCAAAAAATAAAAAAAAAAATTTTTTTGAAGCTATTAAAGCAGGCTCCCCCCTCAATTCGGATGCGCATTTGGTTGGTTTAATTTATAAACGTCTTTTTGATCTTGGCTTGATTGCATTAGTATAGCATGTACTTATATAATATATGTCGATACATGTCGTTGACAATTAATAAAATTTTCTGCCCTTTTCAACAAGTACACACATTTTACAATAAATGTTTCGTTAACTCCAGAAAATCAACTGCACTAACTAATATTTGTACCGAATACAAAAGCATTAACACCCACATATGCCAATCACCACACCCACAAATTCAATTAGACACACTTCATGGGTCATCAGCATCAGAAAAGTGAACGCCACTAATCGTTGCCAGAGCCGGCCAATTTGGCTGGTATCCAACGGTTAGCATATAATCGAAGCATTTCTTCCATACGGAAAGGAACAAGTCGGCACCGCGTGCTCATTTAAGGATTGAGCAAAAGTAAGGAAGGGCTAAGTTAGGATGTAATGATTGTGAATATAAATGATCGCTCAAAAGTCGGGAGTATAATAAAAAATGTTCACAATCATTGTTCGGTGAAATTGTGAATTGATTTTTATATGAAGCCTGCTATAATAACAAAGATCATATGGGTATATGGGAGCTGGGATAATTCGAGAATTGATTTCACAAACTTTTGGCATTAAACTACATTAGAATCAAGCAGAAGATGGAACATTTATAGAAATAGGAATTATAAGAAGAATTGACCCGATTTACCCATTTTTGACACAAGAGTATAAGGCTCTCTTAAAATTATTTTCGGTATTTACGCCTTGAAAAGTTATTTTTCCGATTACGCTAACCTTTAGGCCTAAGGAGGAAGGAAAAGGCGCAATTTCTGCAGGCTGTTTTTCGGATAACGTCGTTACCCTCCGATGTATGTACCTTCGAATGAAAGAAACAGATGGAGTTTAAAAATGTTATGTATGGGAAGTGAGTGTGGTTTTAGTCTGCATTTTCCCACTGTAGAATAAGATAATTCACAAAAGTTGAGATATGGCATTTAACCAAAAGATGGTCGGTGTCCAGTGGGGTAGCTACCTAGAGGCTAGGCGGTGCTCTGAAGCTCAGGAGGCCCTCGAACTCTTACCCGAAATCTCGATCGAACTGAACTTTTGGAAATTTCTCCCATATTCAAAATAAATATCACAGGTTGCAACCCCACCTTAATCATGACAACTTAGTTGAGAGAAATTTAAAAGTTATCCCTAGGGAATTCCCGTTAATTCTATCTATACGTTGGCAGTTTTGTTTATTTGACAGATGACGATGTGTGTCTTTTATTATTCGTCGATGTGAGTTTTATTGTGAATTCGAGTTAATATTTTCATTTTTTGAGAACGGTTAAAAATTAATGCTGTATCATTAGTAAGTGTCGGAGCAGGTGCCGAAAATTGTCCCGGGCACATACGGTTGAAGTAGCCTTGGTTTTTTGTAAGATATGTACATACAATTATTAGAAGTGAGGCCACATTCACTTCTTAAACAATTTCAAACCACATTCACCCCTCGTCACTGCGATTCGCTACAGCTAATTAGAGTGTAGTATATTGTTTTATTTTGGCATTTTTATAGCATTTTAAGGATTTTGTGTACGTTGGAGTGGTGCAAGGAACAACAAAACAAAAAAAAAAAAAACTTAGTACACAGTTTCATTAAGGTATCTTAAGTTTTTCCCAAATTACAGTTTTTACGAACGGACAGTCAACATCTCGTCATCGTCATTTTAATTCATGACGTCATCCTAATCACGTATTAATACAAGTATGTGTTTATATAACTTTATACTTATCTCGATTAGCTTAAGGTGATTCAAACAACCGCTGGGTGAACAAAAGTATTATGATCTTTAGCAACATGTTGCGAGAGTTTAAAAATTTTGAATCTACATACTTGTTTAAAGGTATGCATGTTTGGCTTTCGTATAGGACATAAATAGAGGCAACTGGTAAAACCGCAGTTTTTTAACAACAACAATTATACATACATGTTTATATGTTTATGTTATATTATACATATATATTATATGAGTTTGTTCGCACAGATTGGCGACTGATTGGCTGGAAATGCCAGGCCGAGCTGTTATGCTTGCTGGGCGACAGTGCGACAGGGCACGATAGTGTAGGTACTGTTGTGACCATGTAACAAGGTGCTAAATCATTGCTTTGACATTAACCCAAAGGAATGGTGCACTTAATCAAAGCGCTTACTCGGCGAATGGCAGTGCTGTTGATGGGGAGTAAAGAGTAAAGGCGAAAAAATACAAGTAGGGAAGACTAAGTTCGGCTGTACCGAAAATTTTATACTCTCGCAATTTGCAACGATCAGACCTGGAGCAAGAGTCTCACGCGTTAATAAAACTTCGCCAACTTTTACCTAAAAGATACTATTTTTGCAAATCCCGCCCGCCAACAATATAATTCAAGCAAGCTCTATAAGGCACAATTAGAAACGCATTGGCCTCTAACACATATGTACATTTGGTAAGCAGCAGTATTAAAGATAGATGAATGTAAGATTGATTAGTTGTATAATGTTAGAGCTACAAGAGCTATAAAAGATTACTTGTCCTCAAAAGTTTGAAAACTATTAGTCTCATCTTGCAGCTTTTCCTGGGGAAAAGAGACAAGATGAATTTATTGCCATCAAAATTACCTAATGGACCTAAAGGTGATTAGTGTCACATGTGGACTCTGTTTTGGGTATGCTAGCGGCAATTATGTATATCTCATCAAATCATCTATAGTCTTGCACCTCAAGTTACAACTTTATCTTGTCTGATACACTTTCTACATATTTACAGTTTCTAATATACTTACATATGTATATAGTATATCAAATACACTTAGTGCTAGAGTTTCTTAAGATTTTTCATTATTTACATGTACTTATGTAATGGATAATAATATTGTAATGAACTCAGTTAATTGAGTGATTTTCTTGATACCGTTTTCGCCTCTTTTAGATAACCGCTTGAAATCTCGATTTTATTCGATTTCCTATAATTGTCTTGAAAAACTCCTGTCTTCGAGTTTGCAAAAGTTAAAATGGGCATTCCACACCACATACATTTACAATTTTTTTACATGGGCGTGAAAAATGTGCGTTCATATGAGTGTCTTTCGAATGCCATTGTGGTCGACTTGTTGTGATTTTTCACTGCATTCTCGTGTCTGTTTGGTGGCAGTTTCGTTGTTGTCTTTTGTGCACTTTATTTTTATAAATTTGTAGCATAGTTGAGCGCTTTTCTACACTTTATTTGCATATTGCTGCTGCCCACTGTTGCCTTAGTGGATTTTGTTGTGGTTGTTGTGCATTTTTGTCACGCTTTTGTCAATGGAGCGGCAAATGGATGTGCTTCGGAGTGTTTCTTTCTTTTGTGAACCCATTCATATACCGGTCGTAGGCCCGTATACTTACGTATATGTTAATAATACGACTGTGAACGACACATTTCTGTAACAGTCCATAAATTATAAATTCCTTTTTTCAATTCTGTAACTATGGGAATGAATGAAAAATATGTAGCTTTAGGTTTTTTTTTATTTCGTAGCCCTTTATTTGGCTGGGACTTTTTAGCGACTTTAGTAAATTTATGGAACTTGAAACTAAAACTTAAAGGTGATACAACTCAAAAAAGTAATAATTTTAAGCAATTAAAAGCGGTAAAATACATTGAATAAAAACACATAGAAATGAGACTTGATTAGCTCCTAAAAGCAACATCTATGTTGGCTTCTATTGGTTAAGATTTAGAACCAATATCTTAATTTTTTCGTTGACTTCATCTTTCTGCGTATTTAGTATGGGCCGTACTCGGAACAGAGTGTTCCCTTTTGCTGAACACACAACTCGGGGAATTAGTACCTGTGCCCAAAAAATAAGGAGACATTTGAATTTAAACTGCGCGAGTCGAAGGATTTGGAGAATTATTATTATTTTTTTTCGGTTGGCAGTACTGTCAGTCACATTTATGTCAAATTTCATGTCAAAATATTCATTAGTGTTTGAGATACGTGCCGTTTTGTGAGTTGCTAAAAGTGAGTTTTTCGTCTTTTGCGTTGTCGACATAGCCTCATCACCAAAGGCAAAGAATTTGCATTAAATTTTCTGCTGCGGTTACGTTGAGGCTGGTGCAGAAAATCCTCAACGTATTCATTTGGTGATGAGGCTGTGTCTAAAAAAAAAATGTTTACAAGTGGTATGGTGAGTTCCAAGCCGGCCGTCAACGTGTCGAAGATGAAGAGCGTCCAGGGCGACCATTAGGGTGGGTCGATTCCGGACTTTTTTCGAATGAATGAATGTGAGTGATAGCACTCGGCGAAATCAACGTCAAGAAGTGTGGCCGCAAGCCGATTTTCACCTTGCGCTGTGGCGCGCCGCATTTTCGCTCGTATCTCGGGAACGGTTCGTCCTACTGCCATGATCACATATACCATTTCGGTAGCAAATGAAGTGACAAATAACTTTTTTTTCAGGCGCTAGGTAGACAATTTCACGATTTTAGGTGAATTTCCGAAATTTCAAGGCCGGAGTTGGGGTTGAAGAAGCAATCCGATCTCAAAACAAAAAGTTGCATTGGAATCAGGAGTGCTAAGGCAACCGCACAATTAGAAATCCCGAGTCGAAAAATGTCCGGAATCGACTCACCCTAGCGACCATCAACCTCAACCGACGAAGTTCACGTCCAACAAACCAAAGATTTGGTGTTGAAAAATCGTCGATTAACAATTAGAGACCTTGCTGATGAAGTTGGCATATCGAAAGGCTCAGCCAATACCATTTTGAAGGACGCTTTGTTCCTTTTTAGGAAAAAAGGCGTCGCGTTGAAGTGTGTGAAACGATGCTTTCCGACTACCAGGGTGTCATGAAACGCATTATGACTGACGATGAGACTTGGATCTATGCTTACGACCCCGAAACAACCGATCAATCGAGCGAATATTGTGCCAAAAGAGAGCCGAGACCAAAAAAATCGCGCCAAAGTCGCTCAAAAATCAAGGTCATGTTGACTATTTTCTTCGATTATCGTGGTGTTGTGCATTATGAATTCCTTCCAACCGGCCAAACAGTCAACAAGGAATATTATTTGAACGTTATGCGTCGTTTGCGTAACGCTATCCGTCTAAAAAGGCCGGAATTGTAGAAAGACAATTCTTGGTTTTTACACCACGATAATGCACCATCCCATACTGCCCTCATAATTCGTGATCATTTCGCCAAAAACTCAACCCATATCGTTCCGCAACCRCCGTATTCACCTGATCTSGCGCCRTGCRACTTCTGGCTGTTCACCAAGCTCAAAAGACCGCTCCGGGGACACCGTTTTTATACGATAGAGGTGATTTGCCGCATGACCTGCTACACAACGAGTACAAAGGAAATACTTATCTATGGGGCTGCACCATTTAAGTGCTATATGCCATTATTGGAAACACCTAAAACCCGGTCTTATGTTTACCGAACCTAAGTAAGGTTTTTCCATCCTCCGCTGGTGAGCGTATAAGGGCGAGGTGGCACTCAAACTTCGAGGTTTTGGCATATTTTTTATATTATGCTTCCCCAAGTTTTGAATCCCACACCCGTTTTTTAACACGTTGACTGCCAAGGCCATTTTCTGAAAACTGTCCAAAAATGACATTTTGATTTTTTCACATTATATTACTAAAAACTCTATTTCTAGATCATTGGTTTCATCAAAAATCAAAAATGATGTTTTTTAAGGAGAAAAAGGACCTACGAGTCATCTCGTAGTTAGCGTCTGGGAAAGAACGCTACGAATTATCTCGTAGTAGGTAGGTCATTTTGCTTTCTATAGTATTTTGTTTTATTATTAAAATTATCACAATTTTATTATTAATTTCTTTCTTTTTAGATTCAAACATTCTCTAAAATTACTGTTATAATTATCAAGAATCCAATATGGATAGGAAAACGTCACTGAATCAAAGTGAAATTGAGTACAACGCAAATCTAAGTGATTCAGAGGATGATTGTAGCGATGGTAGTAACGACATTTATGAGCCTTCTGAGAACACAAGTGATAGTGAAGGTGAAGTCATCTCCGAACCTGATTTTCAAGCAACAACGTCAAATGAGAATGATGATTTGTGGACAGAATGGTTCAACACAATCCTGAATTATTTCTTTTCGAAGAAAATGTTGGTGTGAAATTAGATACATCAAATTTTACAGTACAAACGCTGGTGGATTTATTTCTTTCGGATGAGTTTCTTGTATTACTGGTAGAACAAACTAATATATATGCTGCGCAAGAAATTGCAACATTGGAAAATGGGAATCAAAATGCTACAAAAATTCTAAAAGATGTCAAATTAGCAATACGTAAGTGCTACAGAGATGAAAGTTTTTATTGCGCTTTTATTGCAAATGGGACCTTGTACTTTTCCAAAAACAGAACATTACTGGACCACATACAACCTATATTATATAATGTAAACTTTTGGCGCACACATATGAGCCGCAATCGATTCCAGTTGATACTTCGTTATTTTCATTTGGTTGATAACTCGCAACCGTCTACCGACAGATTATACAAGGTGAGACCAATCCTAAATCATTTCAACGACGTTATGCCTATGTACCAAGTAAAAATATTTGTATTGACGAATCCGTGATGCTATGACGGGGAAGATTGCTTTTCCGCCAATACATAAAAAATAAAAAGCACAAATATGGTGTCAAACTATATGAACTATGTGAGTCCGACGGTTTTGTAATAAAAATAAAAATTTACAGCGGAAAATCTGAGGGAACTACTCATAATGTAGGTCACACTGCTGACGTTGTTAATTGAGGGCTATCTCGATAAAATCTACGCGCTTTACGTGGATAATTTTCATAGTTCAGTTAGTCTTACAAAATTGTTATACACACGAAAAACTTATGTGTGTGGAACCCTACGAAGTAACAGAAAAAGAAACCCCAAAGATGTGGAAAATCGTAAACTAAAAAGAGGAGAGTGTTCTTGGCAGACAAATGGTCCTGTTACTATATGCAAATAGAAAGACAAACGAGAAGTCCTTTCCATTTCAAACATGCACGCTATTGAAATGGTAGAGGTGCCCACTCGCAATGGAACAATTTCTATGAAACCGAATATATTTCGAGATTACAATAATGGAATGCCTTTCATTGACCGATCAGATCAAATGATTTCGTACTACTCATCTCTAAGAAAGACGATTAGATGGCACAAAAAGGTTTCACTTCATGTTATAGAGATATATATACAAAATGCTCACAGAATTTACCAAAAAGTAACTTCATCTAAAATAAAACTGATAAAGTTCAGACAAGAATTCGTCTTGGCGTTGATTGGAGATTTTCAAACACTTTAAAAAAAAAATAGATCTAAAAAGCTCCATTATTTAGAGTGTTTACCACCAACGGAAAAAACAGCATCCGACAAAGCCACGTCGTGTGTGTACCCAAGAATAAAAAACGCCGAGAAACGCGTTACGTCTGTCCAGCCTCTCCAGAGAAGCCAGCCCTTTTGTGTGGAAAATTGTTTTAAAAACTACCACAAATAAAAATATATTGCTTTATTTATTGTATTTGAGTTAATTTTTCCATAATTTTTTTTTTTTAATCAAAAAAAAAAAAAAGCTCAAGCTACGGTTTTACTCGTAGCTACACAAAAAGAGGTAGTTTTAGATAGTACGAGATAACTCGTAGTTGGCTTCCTGGAAGGGAAATCATACTACGAGTTATCTCGTAGTTGGCAGTCAACGTGTTAATGCGTCGTAGATTTCTTCGGGGTGCTTATCTCATCCAGGTTCTTGCACATAATAGTAATATTATATGTTTTTGGTTGTATTAGGGCCATTTCACCAATCACTCCCACTAAGGCGCTCTCGAACGTGTCGGCTCTTATGTCTGCTTGGTTTCTTAATTCAAGCAGCAGGTCTCCTTTAAGGATTTTCTTGATGCAACTCACGTTTGTACCCAATTCTTCAAGGCCTCTGTCACATTTTATTTTCTTTATATCTACATACGATATTTTTGTTAAAATAATGCGTCTGGTTTCGATATAATACACTTCTCTATCGGTTTCTTCTTTTTTACCACGTTCACCCATTTTTCGCTTGCGGACTTATCTACCGAACTGTCTTTGTGTATAATTGCAGTGATCTCACTATATGTTGCCTGCAATTTATGACTCATGATTTTGAGGTTTTTCCTTTAGTGGCAAATATCCCGATATCTCGCGTGGCCTCTTTGCAGCACTTTTTTCACATTGAATAGGGGATAGCTGGGACGCTTTCCCCACCCTGACTCCTATCGATGGAACTTACAAGATCACGCGTAGCTTGATTTATACGATATGTTGGACCGCACATCATGCTTTTGAGCTCTCTAACTTTTATACCCAATTTGCAGGAAATATTGACATTTTCACTATTCGGCAGCTGCTCCGATTTTCCGTCTTTGCTGTTTAGTCGACATTTTCGCATCTTTTTGTTGAAGGGGCAGCTGTGGGGTTTTCATTTTTTACATTTTGGTATCGTTCTCAAAATTTTTGAGTTCCTCCGAAAAAGATTCTCTGCTGTATATTCCAAACTATTCTCAGAGGCCATAACTCTGCCAGAAACTAGTTATGAACACCTGTTAGTGGGTATATTCAGCCCTTTGCCCTTACAAATCGTACTTGTATTTTAGAGGTTGGCAATGCCGTAATCAAAAGCAAAACCAAAACAAAAACGAAGAAGAAGAAACGAAACGGAGAAACAGCTGATAGATCAAAACAAAACAGCAGGAAAGAGTGCACGTTTGGATTCGCTGTTTATGGAAGTTCTTATTCAAATTTTATTGTGTTTATATAAATTTGCCACCAAAGGGGCCGGTAAGTAGAAAATAAATTCATTAAACCAAATTCTATTTCTAATTTTTATGTTTAGCATCCAACCAGTTAAAAGCCCACTTTCAGTCTCCCAGTGAGCCTCAAACAAAAACAATTTTGCTATCACTAGAAAGTGATATAAATTCTTACAGATATTGAAGATCAC
Source organism: Bactrocera latifrons (assembly GCF_001853355.1). Classification (NCBI taxonomy): domain Eukaryota; kingdom Metazoa; phylum Arthropoda; class Insecta; order Diptera; family Tephritidae; genus Bactrocera; species Bactrocera latifrons. Next base: position 424,460 of record NW_017535308.1, read on the forward strand.
AGAGGAAACACTTCTACTTTCAATGGCAGTTACACCGTACCAACTTATTCTTACAATAGAGATTTTGAAGTATACTCCAAATGTCTGAAAGTGAAGCGTTTTACTGTACCTGTCATGTTCCGTAGAAGTATCTCTTAATAACTCAAGATATAGTTCTTGCTCATGCTTTCAGTATACTGTCCTGAGTAATGTCTCTCAAATTCCATTCTATCTAGATGGAAATGTTCTCCTCGTTCTACCAAATAAGCTGATATGTTCTCTTCAATTGTGTAAATGAGAATGTACCATTTGCATCCAAGGAAACCAAGCACTACATGCTTACAGCTGTTCCAAGCTTTTCGCCTCATTAAAGTCCACTGATTAAAGTCTGACTGGTTTCTTTAAGTACCTCATACCAAGTTTTTTGTATGCACTCCCGTAACTGGCCTTTGTTAGAGAAAGATTGATTCGCAAAATTTGTTTTTAGTTCTTCCGGTATGTTGTGTTTTTTTTTTTTTGTTTTGTGATTAAAAGTCGGGTTTTGCTTGGCCACTTCAACACGTTAACATTATGGTCTTCCAAATACTTCTTAACCTGTGTGGAGGTATGTTTTGGATCATCACCGTGTTGATATACCCACGGTAGTGGTAAGTTTTCTTCAGCATAGGGTATTATGACATTTTCAATTATTTCCTTATACTTCGGCGCTGTCACTTTGTTAGTTGTCCTTTATACAGGACCCACTCCATGCCAAGAAGAACATCCCACAAACCATTTCGTTTCCACCTCCATGCTTCACAGTTGTTTTTGTGAATTGAACGTGAAACTCCTTTCGTTTGGACGACGCACATTTCTCTCATAATCTTTTCTAAACAAATTTACTTCTTTCTCCACTTTTTTACTTCCTCAGGTCCTGACCAGTCTAAATGACTTCTTGCGAAGTTTAACCTCATATATAAATTTCTTGGTCGCTTTCACGGAAATTTTCTGGCTATTCGTCCTGGTAGCTTGGATTTCCAATTTCTGCTGCTGTCACCTTCGACGTCTTGAACGGTCGCTTTTTACAAATAGTTACATTATGACCATCAAGAACTGTATTCGATTTTGTGGCCCTCTAGGTTTTCGCTTTAAAGCATTTTACCGAAATTGTGAGACCATCCACATGCTTCATTTTCTTAGAAAGGGCGATGCCACATTATCTTAATTAAACTTACAGCATAACTTGTCTATTAACTACTATTTTGTAGTTTTCAGCAGGTGTGCATATCTGTCTGCAAGAGTTCACGTCCTTTTGTTCTCCTGGTTTTTAAGAAGTAGATTGAAGTAGTTTAGCTTCTATGCTTTGTAAATCTTTATAATTTTAATTACATCACACTTTTTCTCTCTCATTTTAATGAAATGTCCAACATCTCGAAGACATTTTTTACTGTTTGTTACAGGAAACAAAATTTCAATTCATCGGCAATATGCAAACATGTACTGACGTACACAACGATCATTGCCAGTAACACCATCTCCCGCACTTTTCCCTCTAGTTTAAAGGCAATATTTAAACTTTTTAGCGATTATCTTCTTGCATCATTTCAAAATTCGGTTTCGAACATCAAACCAATAATATCTGAATTCATGAGACCTACTACTTTTTTTATCGGTTTCAATTCTGATTCCGACAGCTATCAGATTCCAAACACCCCTGAATATATACATATATGTACTATATGTATGTCTAACACTCCAAAAATCTGAGTTAGAGCGTTTTCTCTTTCACAAAACTGATGCATTTATTATGTCCTATGCTCGAACAGTCGAACTTGCGTGTGTTTTCTCACTATTTTTTCAGATTAGTTTCAGTTCATTTCTCTAAATATTGCTCTTTAACAAAGTGCAGCATTTTTGTCCTTCGCAAAACGTAAGCGTGACCAGCGGATGATTTTTCAACGATTTTGATAGTTTTTTTAAATCAAGTTTTTCTACTAATAATAATGAATACGCTATTAGTCTTTAAATAAGAGTTTAATCGTGAGATATTAGTGATATATGGGTATCTTGAATTCTAATAGATGTGTACTAGGAATTCAAAGAACGAATTCGAACAAAATTTGTCTGCGTGTTTGATTTTGTCCATTAACTTTTTTATAATTTTTACAATATAGATCTGTTTTGGTTTTACTGATTAAAGTGAAACGCCAATTACTAAAACCCCTGTAGGTATGTTTTCGTTTTGGTTGGTATTATGATGGTACCATTCCATAGACTAATGTTCCACAAGCCAACAGGTGCTAAGGAAAATTAAAATCCTTTTCCGACGAACAAAGACCAAACTTTACAAGTCACCAATCTGATGAACCAGCCTTAGGAGTGTTCGAGAAAAACATTTTCCGGAAGATATATGGTCCTTTGGGCATTACCAACATCGAGTATGGCAGTCGATGGAACGATGATCTGTACGAGATATGCAGTAACATAGAATTAGTTCAGCGAATCAAGAGACAGCAGCTGAGCTGGCTAAGTCATATTAGTCGATTCTGTACCCACCGGTGAGAGAAGGGGAAGACCTCCACTCCGTTTTAGAGATCAGGTGCACTTGATATCTCGAATTGGCGAAAAGAAGAAACAACTAATGTGCTGTTGTTAATTAAAAATTAATTATTTCAGAAAGCTCAGTTATATCGTTTATCGGTCGTTTTTGTCAAGACAGTTAAGTAACTGTGCTAAACCTAAACGCAACTACCAAAATTTTCTTTTCCACACATAAATATTGTAGAGAAACCCATGTGTTGCTAACAAAGCATAAAAACTGGCAAAGTACAGCTGCCAAAATTACTTGGCAATTTTGGATAATCTAGAAATTCCAACACAAAAAGTAACTGCATTCAAGTGGACTTGAAAAGCAAAAGCAGAAATAAACATTACGGCTGCCGAAAACTAGGTCACATGGCACAAATACTGCAACAATAAAGCACTCAAGAAAAGGCGCGTGTATTGAAATAATATTCTGTTACTTATTTCAATTATTGAATTATCAAAACGTAAAAAAAGTTAAACGAACATAACTAACAAGTATTCGGTGAAAGAAAAAACGCAACACCGAAATGAAAGAGAGAAAGAATTGGCAATCAATCAAAATGATTGCTTAATAGTGCGTCACAAAACCAATTGTAAACTGGCTATTGACAATGTTGAAGTTTTTGTTTAATTTTGAGTTGACCAAACCTTCAAATTCATGAAGAAAAAACGTCTGATAAAAGAGTCGAAAATCGGCGAAACAAGCGTTCAACATAATTGCAATAATTACGTAAATAACAACAGACATAGTAATGGTTAATAACAATAACGACAATAACTGTATCTAAAAGTGTAATGACAATGTCAGTTGTTAAGCCAAAAAATGGCAGTTAACTACGAAAACATTTGTTGGTGGACAGCCGCTCGCAAGAAGTAAATAAAGCCGACAAAACCGTAAAATCTTGACCATTCGTGTACTACCCGACATGTGCATGAACTGAGCCGCAATAACAACAATCCAGCATATAGCCAAGTGTAACACTCACATCCAAGTCAATTAATAAATAGATGTGTGACAATCGCTAATAAAGCACATTGCCGCCACCAGGGACGTAGAAAGAAAACCGGGCCGCGGGGAGGAATTTATGATGCGGACCCCTTTATCCACATTTATTGATATTCTATGCTGTTTCCAAAAAATATAATATAATAAAATGTTTAGTAATTCTGCTTGCTTGCTTCAGATATAGAAAACGCTTCGTTGATATCTCCGAAATTCAATTTCTCGCTAATTTAGATTCCAAACATAAAGTTGACAGTCCAGACCATCGAATTTGGTTGGAACAAAAAAGCGATAGTTCTTTATTCTTAACAAAACGCAGCTAGAAGGTCTTCTACATCCATTTTAGGAAACAGAAACATAAGTGGAAAAAATGTTACTAATGACCTACGAACCTTCGGAAGGTGTTCGATATTCATTCAACAATAATTCTGATTTTATTGTTGATTTTAAAATATTTAACTATTAGTAATATAAATTCCAGAACAAAAGAAAATGACATCAACAATATTTGAGAATATGTCATCATATTATTTGTACATATATGTATGTGTTCTTAGAGCTGCTATGAAGCCCACTGGAACCCAATAAGTTTTGGTTTATAATTATTTGACTTCACTTTCAAAAATACGTTTTTAAAAGCACTTAATTTGTAATACTGTTCAATTATGTTTAGGGAACACGTTCGAACTTTTTTTAAAGCTTTTTTAAGTATAAGTGTGCGCTTCAAGGTAATCAATCACACAGGTATCAGGTGATTTGCAGATAAAAATGTTTAAGTTGGAGTTTGAATTAAATTTTTCATTCAATTCAATTTATTAAATTTGACCTTTTCTTTTAAGCCGCACTCCTAGTAATAAGAACTTTTATTTATTTACTTGAATTAAATTTATAAATTTTGAAATTACTTACTTTCGTAGTAAAAAATAACAAATACGATTCTACTTCAAATCGTATTAGGAATATTTCTTCTTTTCTAACCGATGTTGTCCGCTCAGAAGACTGCATGAACATAATGCTAAGGTAGAACTTTACATACAATTATTGTTATGAAATGATAGTAACATCTAACAGCAGCGATTGTAATGAAGAATTCTGTAAAAAATGGTGCAGAGCACCGGACCCCTCTGATAACTCCAAGTCCGGGAGGAATTCTCTGATCCCCCTCCTCTCCTCTTTCGTTCGCTGACCGTCGCCGATTGTACATTGCTGTGACAGTTGTTTTTCTAATCATTGTTGCGGTGAAATTGCCAATAATGAATAATGGAACTACCTGAATATGTGTGTGTAGAAAAGTGGAAATCTCATTACATTCGTATACGCATTTTAGCTTTTGTGGTTGGTTGCCTTGACAAACATTGCCGCTGTCATGTCTATTCTATTGTGTTCCTCCGAAAGTGGTATAAAAGTCATTTGTATGTGTGCATGTACACATGCCTTTCAAGCCAATGCCCAACTTAAGTAAAAACTACAGCACATATTCGGAGATTATTATGCGTGTGTTGTATGCTGCTGGTTACAGCTCCCACAGTAAATATACGAATTTAACGAAATTATTAATATAAGTGTATGCAGTGGTGATCTTATTTTTAGGAACTATATACAAAAAAAGCACAGTTCTCAATTCAATTAAACTCCAGGTAACTGATCAAACAAAAAGCACTTAAAAAAACGAACTGATTTGTTTTACCTCACTTAATTTAAGATTAACTGGCTATTCGGGGAGAATCGGATAATCGATGTGGCGAGGAAAGTTAATATAAGGCCATATAAGGTATATGGAGGCTACAGGAAGATTGATCTCATGCAATCCATTTGTAGCACACAGACATACCATTGATCGGAAAATATTATCCTTGAATTTCAACTATATTTAATTGTGACACATTAACCAATATTTTCGGTAAAAGGTCAACTGTAAGTGCGGGGTTCAAATATTCGGTACCTAGGGTCTTGAGCAGTTTTTGTTGGAGGTTGCTTCTTGATTTGTTAAAAATTTGGGTAAAATTGTATGTCCTTAACTTATTCAGTTCTTGATTTGACGCGCTTTATGTTGTTTTTAACAGACCCTTATAAGGAGTGAGCGGGGTTACCATACGATTTGATCCATTTTCACACTGTCGGTAGGAGATCTTTTAAAATCTGTGCTTAGGTTATTGTAGATTGGATTAGGTTTAAGACATGCAGACAGTCACCCGGATTTCAACTTTTCCCATAAACCTGATCATATGTACATATGTATGTACATATGTATGTACATATATGTGATTGTTTGTCAAAAATACATCAAACTCGTTATTCGAACAAGATTTGTGTTAACACCACCACCACGAATATGATCATCGCGATGGAAGAGTTATTCGTGTACCTACTATGTTTTAATTATGTAATATTGTTAATAATCTTTGATATTTACTCAAGGGAATCAATGCAAGCGAAGCCTTGAAGTTAATTCTGATAAAATTGATCACATTGTCTCGGTTTGCACGAGTTAGCAGTATTTTAAAACCATATTGATACCATAAGTAGGTTTGTAGACAACGTAGAACCATAGATATCGATAACCATTGCCACTATAATGATATGCAAAAGCTTCCCACTTAAATTCATCCGGCTATCGAAAGCTATACTATATTGTGTTGTGTAGTGTGTTTGTGTTTCTTGAAAGCACCCTAAAAAATGGAGCTCACTTAGGCCGCACTATCGTAAATGTATGAACAACTATGTCCAATATAATAAATATGTTTGTTGCATCGCAACCTACTAGCACATATCGTCGAGTCACCATCACCATATAACTGTCAAAACTCAATGTAAGTTGCATTGATAAATGAGTTTACGGTGACAGTTATTTGACAATTGGCTGCTATTGTTTACTGTTGGGCTTAAAGTAGTTGCGATCTCGGCTTAACAAGAATTGGTAAACATAATAATGGTAATAGAAAATATAAATATATTTTTTAATTAACCGCAATGAAAAGCTTCACACAATAGTATGCTTGAGAAATGATAAATACGCGTATGAGTGGAGTAAAAGCTCCCAGGCGTGACAATAACGAACAATGGCCGCTACAAAAGCCGAACAAAAGCAAGAAAAAGGCAACAGAAACGGCACATAAAAGAAACCATAATCAAAGATTTTTGAAAGCCTCAAATCGGATTGTTGTAATGTTATGTTTGGAATAGCCGTTACACAAAAGTCCGAGTATAGTGAATTAAATAGATGAAGCACCGCACAAAATTCAGTTACCCTTTGAATGTTGGACAAACAGACAATCATTTCGTAGTAAGTATGTTCTAAAAGCCGATTTATTTTTTTTTTTCTGAACTGAGTTTTCTGGTGTGTAATGTAAACCTAATACAAGTAAAATTTTTTTGTTTGGAACCGATTTGCTACGTATCTAACCAATTAAGAACACTTTATTTGAACGCACTCTCAGCTTTGTTTTAAAGCCGCTTGTTTGATAAACCGATGCCGGAAAGCGAAATCGAATGTTGGTCAATAAATGTAGAACACCCTTTATAGAAGCTTCGATGTTATTTTTAAGATAAAATTAATAAACCTTATGTAAAAGTATAGTGTTTGTTTCTGATCTGATGAAACGATTTGTTGTTCGTTTTTGGTCTAGAGCGGCTTGCGCTCTTCAGTTGATTTTTCCGTGAGCCGAGTAATCTGTTCTAAATACATCGTACACATCATTCTTCAATGAACGGCTGACGCAAATGAACATAATTGCTAGATACTACGCAATATATTTATGTACCACACCTCTTTTCAAGGAATATCCAGCATTTGCGGATGAAATATTAAAGTTTTTGGTTTTTGTTTTTTAATAACATTTTAAATTTATTAATTTTTGCTAAATTTAAACTAATTACTTGTGTTTGTTTTTCATTATCAACATATTCTAAGGTTAACTTTATATATATATATAGATTTTCGGACATCAGGAAGACTTTATAGCGCATATATGAGTTAGCTTGTCATGTCGTCCGAATGGACGAAATACTCCAGCTCTGAAAATACTCGACGCAGTACCCACCAGGTAGAGGAAGAGGAAGACCTCCATTTCATTGGAAAAACCAGGTGGAGAAGGACCTGGCCTCGCTTGGCATATCCAATTGGGGCCACCTTGCGAAAAGAAGAAACGACTTGTGCGCTGTTGCAAACTCGGCTAACACCACGTTTGCCTTGTCTACGCTAGTAAAGAAGACGAGTTATAATGAATAAAATAGAGAGATCATGTTTTTTTCTTATAACGGTGCATTTTTGTGTTTATAATAAATAAAATCCGTTGAAAACTCGCCCTAGACACCTTATAACTAACAGGCCTTACAGTTTCAACGCAATTGCGTTTGTTTGAATTTCAATTGTCAAAATTTTACATTTTATTTGGCACAGAAAAATCCAAAATTTGTTTATCAAATCTTCGTTAACCTCGAACAATTATTTAGTTTTAAGTAAATTAATGATTTTTTTCCACTTTAGTCAATCTAGAATTTTTTTGCGTGGGATGCTACCGGAAAATAACTTGTGAGCGGCTATAATTCCCTCTCTGACTTCATCGCAATTGAAAGTGGATGGGGGCAGGCGGAACCGCCCATATGTTCCAGTTTTCTATCAGTTTGCTCACAACATTTTAGAAATTTTTTTATGTTAGTGATTACATCAGCTTGATATTTACCTTCACAAATAAACTCATTCAAAACATAATTTTCAACTGCAGAAAACTTCTTTGGTGGTTTACATCATTTAACATTCCAAATTCACAAAACAAACGATCACCAGTCCGAACCCGGCCGAATCAATCTGTTATTCTATGGAGGATAAATATGTATGTCAACTTTGAAAGCGTGCAGCTATGCAAATATAAAGAAAACTCTTAACAGATTCTGTAAATATTGTCCATAGATTAAAAAAAAAAAAAACAATATCAGCGCAATTTAAAAATTAAAAATTTGTGTTAATCCGTGGCAGATTGGTCATTTCGTCCACTGTGCATTAACATGGCATCACAATCAATAGCGAAATATGCAGATATGCTCATAAGCAAAGAAATGAAATGATATCCCGCAAATAGATATTTGTATTGTTTCTTTCTAATGAAGAAATTGAGAGATCTTGCAGCGATATAACATTATTCTACTAGCAGCTCCACATAAGCAACTGCTTACAGCGCCAGAATTTAAGCGGAATTTTGGGAAAATTTCCTTACATATGTACTATACATACATATCTTACTTCTGTTTTTTATTTTATTAAAAAAAATATATAAACTTTTCTACAAAATTACTTCATTTATTTCATAAAATTCAGTATGGACCAGCGGATTTTTTTTCGAATTGAAACTTATCACCTACCTGTGCTCTACATAGTGTCGACAAAGACTGAGCGACTTGGCAGCATTACACAAGACTGTCTTTTTGTGACTATCATGTTAAAGGCGGTTTCTTGCTAATTTTGGGTTGTCAAAACTGAAAATGATAGTAAAAATTTCCTAACACATAGGAATTTTTGTGTTGAGGTCAAGGATCAAACCACCCCTGTTTACTAAAATGACAAAAATACGTGTTGTAAACTTTGTGAACACAAAGTCGTAATCAGGACACCTCAAATTCCCCACTAACATCTTGGCACATCAGTCTCAAATTTTCCTCCAGATTTGAGTTGTATCAATTGGAAATCAAATGACTCAACCTTTAAACAATAAAACAATAGTTCTAATTTTTCTGAGTTAAGAATAAAAAACTACTGCAATAACAATTTTTTTACTGTACTAATTATTATAATATATATTAAATATTCATTACCATTAACGGTGTTCAACCCAACTGCATTTTGTTTGAAGTTTTGAAATTCGGTGTTCATGCCAACTCAACCCGTCAAAAAATTGTCGGTTGATGTGCCAATGTTTTTGGTGGTATGATGAACTTCAACAACTGTGTCAGAGGTCTTGACCTGTGAAACTTGTTTTTATAAAATGATCTTTAGAATTATCAAAAGTTAGAAATGTTGTTATTTAAGCAAAATAGGTTTAGAAGGGGCGCAGAATTTGGTAGGGTGGTAAATTTATTATCTGAACATTTTCAAATAATCATTCAAATTATCACTAAAATCTTGATTAGGAGAATAGTTGCGTTAATAGATACCGTAGGATTGCCAATTTGGAGAATACCATACATATAATACACTTCACAGGTACTTGGAAAATACTCAGCTAGTTCTTTCTTTCAATCTTGTTTGATATAAACCTTCAAGTCGTTAAGGTTACTTAATAAAGAAAAAAGATCTTTTACATTATCTCGATTTTGATCGGTCAGTTATTATAAAGCGATTTTTGCAATTTTTTTGTCAAATAAAATATTTTCACTTACAAGAATTTCAGATGGACAGATGGATATGGCTAATTTATCCATAGTGCCACATATTCTGTTTTAATGGTAATCTTCTCCCCTTCTCTCAGTTTGATCAATAAAATTTTTAGAAGAAATTCTTCAATTGGCCTAAAGATCACCGTATTTGGTTGTTGTTATATTTTATGAAATTGGAGGATCAATTAGTTATTGAAAATTTAATAAATATGAATAAAGCAACAAGTAAGGAAGGGCTAAGTTCGGGAGTAACTGAATCTGCAACTTGCAAAGAACAAAGGCAGCTAAATAACTTCAGGTGTTAACAAAACTTGAAATTTATCTTGAAAGTATCGCAGTAATTCATCCATTCTTTCCGAATTTTATTAGCAGATCGTCTTTTTCTGAAATTTTCGAAAAATCGATTTTTTTTATTGCATTAAAATAATAGTAAATACTCTCTCAAACTTTGAAACCGAAATTCAAATAATTACGGTCGCTACAGCGTTTCTTGTAGAATTAACAGGAAACAGAATGGGGAACGAAGCCACTCCATTTTATAAACGGGTTTTTCCCAGAATGGTATTTTTTAAAACGGTTTCCACTCTCGAAAGAAGAGTTTTGAAGATATCTCGTTCCAATTTGGCGAGAACATTTTTAACGTCATTCCCTATCGCGCCATTGGATTTTTTTTAAATCTCTTTCTTTTTTTTTTGTTTTAATGAATAAAGTGGAAAAATCAGATGGTGTTTTAAAGTGTGAGATGTATGAATAGTGCATGTTTACAGTATGTGAAGAAATGCTGAAAATACTTCTTTCCAGCAAGTTTGGTTCAGTTAGTTCAAGCGGTTTAGAAAATATGTACATTTAGCAATTTAGTAGGCCGCGTCTACTTTAAAAAACCTTCCTTGTGCGATCACCAGTACCAAATTACACATTTCGAATGCCAGTTTGAGGGCGTGGCAGGGCTCCGATTACGACTATCGACGAGTTCGTTTTTTTCCAAGGAACAGACAGACAGACACTAAAAACGTGGTAANAAAAAAAAAAAAAAAAAAAAAAAAAAAAAAAAAAAAAAAAAAAAAAAAAAAAAAAAAAAAAAAAAAAAAAAAATACGCCAAACACATTAAAATGTATCCCCAAATTAGTATGCGGCAGCATTAGAGAATCCGGTGTCAAAATTGTTCGGCGGTTAGCAAATTTCGGTATATAATATTCGTTTGACATACGCCAAACCTAAGTCGCACTGCGAAAATTACTGAAATACAATATACCACGGCCATCCTTACTTTACAATTAACACATCCAGTACAATTTTAAATTCTATTTCATTGTTTCACGGCCGTATACAAATCAAGAAGCAATTAATATATCGACCAAATACCTTATGACCAAAAATTGTCCAAATAGAGTCAAGACTGTTCAAGCCCCTAAGTACAAAGTATGTGAACCCCAGTATCTTTAGTTGTTTCGGATCGAAAATATCGGTCAATATATGGGACATATGTATGTATATACAATTGAAATTTAGAGAAAATCCTTTCCTAATAATAGTTTCTCTGAGTATCAAAAATAAAGATTTCTTATAAAGATTTTCGAACTTCCGTCTGACTTTATATCTATTTAGAAGTTATCGCAATGAAAATGAGAGAATGTGTTTTAAGATAAGAGTGCATCTTTGTGCCTAAAATGGATAAAATTGGTTGCAAAATTGACCCTGCCTCCATATAACTTATATAAAGCTTCTTTAACATCCGGCTGACCTTACTCCATATGATTGGTGATTGTATTGAAGTTAGCTTGAAGAAACCCCCTGGAAATTTTATTAGCCTGATGCATGCTAATTTTTGTACTATTTGTAAAAATAGATCAAATCGAGTCAATACTACTTATAGTGATTAATGTTATTCTACTTAAGCCTATTAATACAATCGGCCCTCACTTTGTCTACCCTCAATATACCCCATAAACTGATTTCCATCTTGCCACCTATATTTAACAGTTCAGGTTGGTCAGAATGTGTGATATTTTAATGAAACTAAATGTATAATTTTCTAAAAATTTTGTGATTTTGCGCTGTATTGAGTGGAGTTTCCTTAGGCATTATGGTATATAAGGTCAAGAAGATTTGATTGTAATTTATTCACGATTTCTTTGAACCGGCCTTTGATTCTTGCAAGTTACGAGAGTATTGATAAAAGGTATAGTATAGGGGAGATAGTGGAAGTAAAAGGAAAATGAAGACCTCTTTTAAACGAATATGTAGTATCTTATATACTCCTTAAGTCTCCGACTTTGCCTTCTGAGTGTTATAGACCTCGTGGCATACAATTTATGTATACCCTGCCAAAGTTATAATTAACTAAACAATAAAAATAATATAAAGATTAGTCAAATTAAAAGAATTGATTATTTATTTTACCTTGATATGTGTCAAAATGCATAATTCGGATGAACGATAACAACAACTTGAGTCATAGCACTTTATATTGTAAACTTTCGTTTTGAGTAAGCTGTCATCACTCATCAGTAATGCATTGAACTTGATGTTGATGAGCCGAGCATGCATACACACATACATATGTACACGATGATGGCATTGCCTGTAGGCCTGGCGCATCGTCGAAAAATGCTTTTAGAAAATTCCAATGTACATACATACATACAGATACCTTTGAGGGACAATAACATTTACCACAACAATTGAATAAATGAAAACAATTGAGTGAGAAGAAAAATTGTTAAACAAACAATACTTAATAATGACACCAACAACATAAATCGAAGCAAAAACTTCACAATAAGAAACAGCAGAGTACAATAGGTGGAAATAATGAGAGAAGAGAATTCCACGTTGCTTTTAAAATAATAAATACATTTATTAGTTTATGAAAAATGCCGAGAAGTGGAGCCAATGCGCTGGAGAAGCGTAAGGAATTTCATTTCGTAGCGCTAAGTGGCAATGATTAATGTGAGGAAACGTGCAGAACATATTTCAAAACGAACACATTTAAAACATTTTACCAGCAAACACCAACACATTTACATATTCTTGTACATACGAAGGTGCGTAATAATATGCTCGTGCGCTGAAAGTGTTATGATGCAAGTGGCGGCTACATATCACCCATAACCAATGGGAAGACGACTTATGGGGATAATTTTGAGGATTCGGTGATTGAGCGAGGTCAAAATTTTGCAAATATAGGTAATCGAAAAAGTGTTTTCGTATTTCTAATTAAACTTCAACATATTTTTTTTACATTTATAATGATCTTTGTTGAACCAAATATGTTCCATTTTGGTCGACCACTCTTTGCCATTTTTCCGCTAGAAGTATTATTTCATCAGCGTAAAACTCTTCTTGGCGAAAAATTGCGACAAGTAGTTTTCACAGATTTCTTTTGAAGCCAACTTCACTCCATTAAGGGAGTTCTGCATTGGCCGAAACAAATGGTATTCCGATGGTGCAAGTTCAGGGCTATATAGTGGATGCATCAAAACCTCCAAGTCGTCAAAGATGTGTGTGTTCTAGCGTTGTCCTGACGAAAGCCGAAGCCCTTTCTATTGATCAGTTCTGGCTGTTTTTTTCGATTGCTTGTTTCAATCCCATCAGTTGTTGACACTAAAATTTAGAATCAATGGTTCGACCAGGCTGGAGCAGCTCATAGTGCATGATTGCTTTCCAGTCTCAGCGAACGCTCAGCATAACCTTCCGAGGCGTCAATCTCGGCCTTGCGATCATTTGCTAAGCTTCACCACGCTTGCACCATGATCTTTTTGGCACATTCGCTTTGGAAATGGTTTGATTTCATTTCGTTTCAGCAAAGAATAGCAGATTTTAATTCAGTCCATAAAATTTTTCACAGGCAATTCATGTGGTATCCCAACATCGAGCTTCTTTTTGTAGCCTGCCTTTTTTAAATGATTTAAAACCCTTTGATGACGAATGTTAAGTTCCTTGACCGTAAAAAATCAAATATAGGCACTAAGGTCCTATTATTCATATTCGACCTCTGTTACTTATCAAAGCCTAATACCCAGTAAGTAATTTCAGACCAACCTAGCCTTTTGTTGATATCCATGCTGCCCCATACTGTGTGGTGGGCATTGGACACGCATCCAAAGACAAGTATAATCTGTCTGCAAGCTTAGACACCAGAGTACATTCAACTTGCGCAGTGTTCACCAAATAGTCAACAGCATCGGAATCCGAAGGTCATGAACTTCACCTTTGTGAATGTGTAGCTAATTTCCGCGCTTCTTTTCGTCAGCGGTTCCGTAGATTCTTTGGCAAACATAGGTGTCTTCAAAGGCCTTAACCAATCTACATCCCCAGTAGACAGATTCGGCTTGCAGGATATGATGAGCTGCATTATCTGGTCCGGCCGCGATGGTGTAGTCGGAATCCATACGCTTGCCTTTGGTCGGGATGGGATATTTTCATATCTTGCGCTACTAGTTTGGCCATTCTTTGCAAACATACTACTAGCAGCAGCACTTTTAACATCTCCCTACTCCTAATGCTTTGCAACCAAACTTTGGCTTCAAAAGTCTTTCTAGTCTTTGCGCTTAGACCAAGCTTTTACTCTTCCTTTTGGGAACAACTATTTCTTTTCACTTTTTTACAAATTTATATTTCTGTTTTAAATCACATTGGACCCACGAGCCCCCTTCCGCATAGCTCTCACAACGATACTAATCTTATTACGAAGGCGCCAAGTATGTGCAAACTCGGCCCCAGCCTAGTTGATCCTCGATACGGGTCGCATGACAATTTTATCCTGCACTTTTTGTACCCCCAACGACAGTAAGACTTCTTATCTGGTAGATAGGGGCGAACTGTTGACACGTCGTGATACCGTGGCATCTATTACCAGTCGGCATCCTCGGGGGTCAGCGGAGGATTTTTGCCTACTAAGAACTATAGTAAAATTTATAGCGATAAAATATTAGTAATAAGTAAGGAAAGACTAATCGCGGACGTAAAATTCAATGTCTCTGACGAATTAAGCCATTTATCGCACTTTTAATACTTTGTTAACAAAACCGCTATGTGAGGAGTGAGTGGGGTAAACAACCAATTTCTCCTATTTTTATACTATCGTCAGAGGTCTTGTCCGGGCAATTTTGGATAATATAGTTTAAATGATTTAGGAGATATATACTAAATCTATTGGGCGTGAAGCACGCTCACCATTTAAGGAGTTTTAATCTAGAGGTGTTCTTCATTAATGTTGTACCAATTTACAGCTTTGTATTTTAATTGCGACTAAGTTATGACAGTTTATATGTTTGCAATTAATGATGTTTTGTGGGCCTTACAGCGATACGATTACATCAAACTTCTTTGGGCGAGGAACATATACACCAAGTTCCATTACGATATCTGAATATCGTAACAGATGGAGAGACACTCACCAGGATTTCAAATCGTATCTTCATCCTGATCATTTATATATATATACATATATATAACTCTATATCTAACTCGATTAGTTTTAGGTGATACGTAGAACCGTCAGATGAACAAAACTACTATACTCTGTAGCAAGAATATAAAAATACTGTTTCATGGTTCAAGGTCTACAGAAAGAGTAAGCTGCATACCACAGAGTTTAGTAGAATATAATAAATACTAGACAAGTCTTCGATCCACGAAATTGTGTAATTCTTTGTTCGTATGCATATATTTATTTGGTCAGTCATTGACTAAAATTATCATATGTCTTAGTTTCTCCAACGAAAATAATATTTATTTATTTGGCGAAAAGTAAAATCCACCGACACCGTAAATAGATCCAAAGTGTGCTCAAAGAGCTTTAGTTCCTGTTTACCTATCGTACCTCTTCTGTAAAGATATTTAAAGAAATGTTTATTATGGAACCCTTAATCATCTTGAGTGTTTTTTCTGAATCCCGCTCAGAAAATTTGCATGTTTTCCAACGCGAACAATTTCCACGAGATTTCATCCCTCATCCTTAAGTGATCAATAATGCTCGTAATGACACTTTGAAGTATGTAAGCATGCAACTGAAGTATTTGTTAGATTGATGTATGCTTATACATACCTATGTATATTGTATTAATTTGAATGCCTATTGTAAGGACTATAGTTGGGAGTGCGTACAATGGCATTTTTATGTAAAAACTTTTAGAAAGGGCTTCCATTCTATGATCACACTGTGGTTTTTAGTGTTGTAAAGTAAATAATGATGAATAATGAAGTGATAGTAAATTAAGAGATATGCGAGAGCGCTCCAATATAAACACATAAGTTTTTGATATCTATTTAATTTCACTCAGCCGAAAGTGCCGCTCACTTTTGATAACAATGATGATGATGAAGCTCTTGTCACAATCGTAGGCATTTGAGCCGAATTCCCCGGAACGGATAAGTAAAATTTCAAATAACCAAAGGAAGACTTTCAAATGTATGGATTACAGTTAGAAACACACGCAGGCGAATGGACTGAAAAAGGCTCTCATTTGCAACTCAAAACAGAGGCCTAAACTATTTTTAAAGAGAGTTCACATTTGAACTGGTTGGGTACGAAAAAATTTGGTGTGGAGAACCTCTTCAGGAATAACTATTAAATAATACAGTTGGAAACCATTTAAGACAAATTCAAAGATATGCTTTTAACAAAAACAACAAAAAAAAAAAGATATTAATACAAAGTTTGGAGTTATGCGTAATAAGTCGTTTAAATTGAAAATAAGTCTTAATTTAAACTCTCGGTTAACACAAGTTGTAAATAAGTTTTAGCCGAAGTCTTATTAGCAAAGCCGGCAATTAGGCAATTTACCTAATATAGAACTCCATAAATACTAAAAAAGAAAACTTCAACAACTTCGTTGTGAATTTAAAAATGGTAAATGCGGTCGTGTTTGCCTAATTATCAGTCCTTTCACTTGTGACTTTGAGATATTTGTTGAAAAACGCCCCATAATGGAGCTGTTGTGGTAAGCTCACCCTACTTGTCGATTCACTTTCTCATTTCACCCAAGAAATCATTCACACAACAAAAAAAAAAACCTATTCAGACATGCACACAATTTAAATTACAAAAAATAAATCTTATATTATCCACAAGTAAACGGGAAAATAAATACACTTGAATGGACGACAAATCCCTTATTTGATCTGCTATAAGACCAGTGGCCACTTTGCTTCACTAATTCGTTTATAATTTGCGCCTCAACAGACACAAAAGAAACAAAAAATCGAAGGAAAATAGAAGAAGGCCTTATATAAAACGTATATGGAAAAGGAGAGATTGACGAAGAAAGAGAGTATTATTTTTTGTACTTGAAATGTCCTTTGCTTCAATTTCAAAAAGAAAAAGAAAATAATCATAGAATAAATATAAAAAAGTACAGAAGATACCATTTTTGTATGTACAACACTCACATGTAAGTAAGTAAGTATTAGTGTGGGTTGGAGAAGAGTGACATGAGTGACCAGCAGCTGAACAATATCCGTTATTTGGCTAATAGTTTGCTTGTATGTCTAGTGTATGTGCGGTGTGTTGTTGGCTGGCTTTTGATGCGTGAAATGTCCACTGGCCAATTTTAATAGTTCATAAGCGGATTAAGCAACAAACGATTTGGCACTCGTGGTCAATTCAATTAGGACCGCCACTCCGCCTATCGACACTTCTTATTCGAAATCCCAACACCACTCACTTTTTTTTTATTGAAAAAAGGTCTTTGATCAAAGAACTTCAATTATTTTGAAATTTGTTCACCATTTGCACGGTGCTTAATCCAGCTTGATGAGGTTTAGCTTTTATATACAAAAGGTTTATTACAAAGATATCCATAATTTTTGCATTTAATTGAAGCCCATATTTATCATAGTATCGGGTTTAATTTGTTGGTATTTTGAAAGTAATTTCATAAAAATACTGGACAGTCGATTTTAATAAGCATCTCTTGAGTAATCACTTGATGTCAGTCCAAACTATAAAATGGATGCCTCCCTACCTAGCTGCTGGAGTTTCTGGAGAGCCATTATTAATGTGTTGTAATGTTGTTTTGATGTCCACTCCTAAGCAATTGCTTTCTCTAAACGGCCCAAATGTTAACAGTATAGGCCCGGATTAAGAGTTTGACCCCAGGGGAGCAGCTAATAGTAGATAATTCCCTGCTAGTTTCATCATTAGTAGCCATAAGCCTCAGAAAGGGGTAAATTTTTTGCGATTCAGCAGTGATTCGCAGATGGCAATTCGGTCCTAACTCGCGTGACACCCGCACATCTAGGGTATTTTTGAGTAAATAATAACAAAGGGTTTTAGTGACATATTTAGCTCCTGATTAATAAAAACGGGACCTGATGGAGCTTGGTACATTTTTCCCCTCAAAATTACCGGAACGGAATCAAGGAAACCGAAATTCTGCTAGATCATCTGTTTCAGTGTCACAAAACTTTTTCGTAGATTGTAGAACTAATCATACTTATGCATACAATGCGAGATACTCATTACTAAGGTCATATGTTGCAAAAACATTGAATTTATTTTTATAAGCATATTTTGCAAAGATTATTCTAATATTTTGCGATAGTCAGAAGATTCACGTAATATTGCTGATTTTCGCTTGAACACTGTAAATGAATTCGCCACAGCGAATATATTTTTCTTACTTTCTCACACCTTGGTTGGTAACCATTTCCCTTTTGCTCCTTAGTTGTTTTTTTTTTTGTTTTTGCATTTCTGTTACATAAAGTTTTGTTTTTTACGCGTATGTTTGAGAGCAATTAGTACCAGCAATGCCTTCACTTAAATTATTTCAATCTTCTGCTTTCAAATGTCTCTACGCACTTTTAGCGGAACACATAAAATTTATTTATAAGCATATCCTGCGGCAAACTGTCACTACGAGCCTGCGAGTAAACGTATCCTTACTACTATTAATTCATTGCCCATTCGTCGGCAATAAAAAAGCAACTTGCGAGTCTGTTAATTGCCGCAACCGAAGGCGCCATAAACTATGTGCAGAACTATTCATATAACCATCCGCACATATGTATCTATTTGTGTACCACAATGTCGACAAACCAAGAATCCCGCCCAGTGACTGTTGCTGCTCGCAATGTGAAAATGCCAGGGGTTAAGTGCGGTGAATTGGTGGAGTGAATATCCTGATTTTGACCCTTCGGGATATTTAGGAAACTTGTTGTTTTTAACGCTCAACGTCAGGGCTATAATTAGCGAGCAAAGGGGAATGTGGAAAGGATTTGTAGCAATTCGTTTTTAGAAAACAAAAAATCAAAGCAATAACAACAAAAATCACAAAGGCATTAAGCATTCGATGGAAGACTATAATAAAACGAATGCCTTTGCAGAGCGAAATTTTCATAGCATTAAATGCTGATATCAAACAATGAAACTAACTAAACGAGGTCGGTTCGATAAGAATGCAAAAATTATGGAAATAAAGACGTGTTATTGCTCAATTTTTCACCTCGTCAATCTTCGCATTTTACTCAACAAAAGCAATGTGAAGCAACATGGGGCCACATTTGAAGCCTAGTGGTAAAGACATAGTTTCTTCTCCAAGGGAGAGCATTTTTTCCACATTTTTAATCTTGCAACATGTTGCTCGTCCCATCAGCATGATCATTCTTACATCTATAACTCTATACCTATGTCGATTAGTTTTAATGATACAAATAACCGTTAGATAAACACAGTTACTAAACCCTGCAGCAACATGTTGCAAGAGTATAAAAACAAGAAATTTGATAACCAAAAACGTAGTGTTGAAAACTCTCTTTAAACATTTATACATACTGTATACTAGTATAACTGTCAAATGATCAAATACGCTTCAGTATGAGGATTAACTCTCTTATCGATGGCATCACTGATCAATTGAGCGTAAAAATACAAAGGAGGTCAATTGATATTCACTATACCCAAGCAGAATATAATTCTGCAGTTCGCTGCTACATACTTATGAGTAAAGCCTAGAATTGCAAAGTATCACAGATAAAAATCTAGCAAACATGGGTACTTTTTGCAAACTACATCAAATTTTACCGTTTTCTATCAAGGGCTCCAGTTACGAGCCTTTATTTACAACATGCAATGAGGAAAATTCAACTAAGGTGAAAAATAGTCCTGCACGATCTGTAAAATATTTATTTTGATGTTCAGAAAATGGATTAAATACAAGTTTACTGCTTAAGCTGGGAACCGTGTAAAAACTTTGTTTCATATACGGCATTGTAATGTTTAAAGTTCTCAGTAGCTTAATACGCTCTTGTATGTATATACAGGGAGATATTTTTTAGATCTGAAGTGTGATGCCCACATTTGCTACTTCCCCTAAGAACGGCAATAATACTCGCATCATAAGGGTTGAATTGTTTTTACAATTTTAAAAATTCCGTCACTATGAAATTGCCTTCAATTTTAACACACTTATTGTATTCGTATATGTTTTCATATTTTGGTTTTGCCTAATCTCCCTACCAGCTTTGCTTGCTGTCTACATTTGTATTTTTACAAATATTGTAATATTTTCTATATTTGGGACACTTTCAGTTTCAAACACAAACACATCAAAACTAATCTCACCAACTCAAAATTTCAAGTATGTATGACAATTAGTAATCTTAATCCAAGGCATATTTAAAATTTCTGCAGTGTCAAAATAACTTGCAATTACTTTTTATAAAAGAAACGGTGACAAATTCTAAGCCATGAAACTCAAATCTCTAACATGTACATATTGCTAGTTTATGCGCAGAGGCTTAGTGTGAAAACAAAAACGGTTGAATCATACCAATATCATGACTTTCACTCTCCTGATTCACTTGATACCGTACATATCATATCGTATACATATGTATATAAAAATGAATCGCAAAATGTGTTGCCAAGCGCATAACTAAACAACGCCTGGACCAATTTGGCAAAAACAAAAAAAAAAAATCGGAAAATTGGGCCATTCCAAATAATAATATAATAATAATCTTTTTTCAGATTTTTTTTTCATTTTTTTGTTGTTTTGTTTTTCAATTATTTGAATTTGCGGGTATTCAAAAAAAAAAAATTAATGAAAATTATTCAGTGAAAACGTTATATAGGTATAACATAAAGTGATCAATTACAGATTGAAATTTGTTACGATGCCACGAAGAGGTCACGCTAATATCGGTCGGCGTTCTTTTTAGCATCAACATCCTTTGGCAGCCCAGTACTCCCAGAACGCGATGACATACGTGCAGAATTATGGATCGCCGTCAATCAGCAAGTGATCGTCACGATGTCACAGCACGACTTTTCAAACAAAAGTTATGATGTTTGAGGGACTTTATCTTGAAGCAATGTATGGTTTATATCGTGCTGTTAGAAGCTAGATGTACTCTGTCTGTCTTTGGATGGTGGTTACACCAGCTCAAATTTATGAAATAATTTCTGCGAAAATTCCTGATCCCGAGATAGATCCAGAATTATACGAAGTGGTGAAAACCAATATATTTCATGGACCTTGCGTACATCACAATCCCACTTCGGTTTGTATATCTGACAATAGATGCACGAAACACTATCCACTATCCACGTGCTTTCTTTCGGAAACGCAAACTGGAAATGATGGATATTCACTGTATCGGCGTCGCTCACCAGACGACAATGACAGAACATTTAGCATTGAGACAGACATTCTGTTATGTCTGCATTCACCGCTGGATTTCAGGTTGATTGTGTCTACACAGATTTCTCTAAATCCTTTGATAAAGTTTCACACAAAATTCTAATTAAAAAATTATCATCTTTAGGGTTTCACTCAGTTTTCTTGCAATGGATTAAATCATATCTGCACAATAGACGATGCGTTGTCAGCGTCGATGGAGTGTCATCTGATACATTCATTGTGTCTTCAGGAGTACCACAAGGCAGAGTCTTGGGTCCACTTCTCTTTGTGCGGTTTATCAATGACATTTCCTGTTGCTTCTCTTTCGCCAACTTTCTATTATATGCAGATGTCTTAAAAATTTTTGCAACAATCAAAAATCCACAAGATGTATCCAAACTCCAACGTGATATTGATACTTTTTATGATTGGTGCCTGAAATCGAAGCTTTTTCTGAATCCAAAAAATGCGTTACTGATATCAAAGATCTTGGGGTAATCTTTGACAACAGATTTTCTTTCAGTAGTCACATCAACTATATCACTTCCAAATCATTCTCTGTACTCGGCTTTGTCCGTCGCAATGCTTTAAATTTTTCCGACCCCTACACGTTAAAATTACTGTATACATGCTTTGTTCGGTCCATTTTGGAGTATGCAGTGTTCATCTGGAGACCATATTGCATATCGTCAATTAATAGGATCGAGCGTGTCCAAAAGATTTTTCTTWAATTTGCTCTCCGCTCCCTTAAGTTTGTTGACCCAATACCATCGTATACATCCCGTTTATTGCTTTTACATCTTAAACTACTGGAAAATCGTCGCTCCGTTCTCTGCCTTTCATTTGTTTTTAATGTTATTAATGGAGGTATTGACTGTCCCTATTTATTAGGGAAAATTAACTTCAATGCTCTCCAACGTTGTCTCAGGTCTATTACCCCATTTTTTTATATAAAGGAAAGTACTAACTTTGCTGAATATGCTCCTCTYAAGCSTGCTATGCRAGAGTTTAACTCGATTTCCGAAAAAGTTCTTCTTGATTTTTCTCACTCTAGGGTATCCTTCATTAATACCCTAAATTCTGTTTTTTAGTTTAAGTTAATTACTTATGTACTTTTAATTGAATTATTTTAGAATTCTTAGCAACCTAATTTTCCATTAGTCTGTAAGAATTAATGTTCTTAGACTTAACTAATTAAATAAATAAATAAATTTAGAGGCGTGAATATCGAAGTTGACAACACATGGATCGTACCATATTCGCCACTATTGTCTAATTCACATTCAAAACTCAAATCAATGTTGAGTATTGCAATTTGCTGAAATCGATCAAATACGTTTGCAAATACCTCATCAAAGAAAACAACATGGTGATTATTGGGATTGAACAAGACGAGATCAGCAAATATCGAATACTTGAACTTCAATAAAGCGCTTTGTAGGACATTTACTTTTGCAATTCATTCAAGTTTTCCGACTGTTGTGGGTATCGCGGTTCAACTTCATTTAAGTCATGGCATATTGTGAATGGTACAGTGTGTGCAACTTTTGCAGAAGCAAGCCAGCAATTGCATTTGCTGGAACATGATAATCACTAAAAACAAACGATGAACGATGCGATAGCTACTTCGTATGCCACTGAAGCTCGACATATTCAAATTCGCTTCAATTATGCGCCCATACAAATCGATCGATGGTCTTGACAATGAAGACGAAGCCGTGAATTATCCACTAGAATTTCTAAACTCTTTGGAGAGGCTTCGTATGCCGCAGCGACATTTGCCTCCCAAAGTTGGATATTGTTTCACAATCTTCATGCGCCGAAACTGTGTAATCTAATACAAGGGGACAGCCATTTCATTTCAAACGTATTCAGTTTCCAGGGAAAATTGCACTTGCGATGACAATCAAGAGGCATAGGGATAGTCGGTAGAAGAGTGTGGCATAAGTCTGGAAATGCTATGTTTTTCACACAGCCAAATATACGCGTTCACGAGTTGGAGACCCAACTATTTTCTTACACTCCAGAAAAGAAACTAAAAAGTTTTGCTTATCAAGTTGCGCTACATTAAAAAAAAAAAATGTAGAAAAATTGCATACAAATGATTTTCAAGACAATATAAATTCAACTTTCATTTCAAAACACATGATTTCACGCAGGACAACGGCTGCGGGGTCAGCTAGTAGCACATAAAAATGACAGTCTACATCTCACGTCAGATTAAAAAACAGCAAAAATATAGTTTTAGACTTAATATATCAAGCACAAATGAAGTCATCAGAAGAAGTCTTTGTACACAATGTGTATTCAAGACATGCCATATCTCAGCCATTATGGCTCACTATGTACTTCTGCAGAAAGTTCTTTCAGCATTAATATTAAAAGGTTTAACATATACTCACATTGCGGTTTTCAATTTCCCTCGGTTGAACTGCAGTGGAACCGGCATACGGAAATTTACTGCTCCGTCTGAATGAGACGGATTCACTGTCCTCCTGATCTAGGAACCGTGGAATTTCTGGGTTGAGGACGAAAAGTCATAAGCTGTTAAAAGTCAGCGACGCAGGTAGAACGAGAGCTTGCTTGTTAGACAGGAACGAACTAAAAGTTTTTGGCCTAAATTCAGCGGTGGTGGCATTGTCCCCTCAAAAGTACAGGGTAAAGAAGAGGTTCTTTGGCTGATCTCGGCCTATATGCCTCACGATGATGAGATGGAACCACCTTCTATGGTACTGAAACAAGTATAAAACCTGGGGAAGCTCAGATACAAACCAGAGAGTGAGTCACTTTTTAAATTTATTGTAAAGATCTTTGCATGTGCAACTGTGAGAACTCACCCTTCATAACAGCATTTAGGGAGGAGGTCCCAGAGCTATCCTTAGCCTCAAATAAGATTGCACCTCTGATTTCATACTGAAGAGTCCTAGAGAACTATTCATTATCTTAGAGGTACATCGTTTTCAAGAAGTAAGAAAAACTAGACGAATTAAGGGAAAATAACTTTAACCTATATTGCAAGAAGCTTCGGCTAGCACTTCTTGTTGCGTCAGAGGAGAATTCCGTATGATCTCCTCACGCGGTGGACAAGTGCGTAGAAGTATTCAGCACTGCTTGTTAAGCTTCTTTATAGAGCTCCCGTCTGGTGGACATTGAAACTCTCAAAAATCCAAGGTGTGTAAGGATAGCCTCACAATCTATAAAGCCGAAATAAGGAAGGCCTAGAGTTCTTCATAGAAAGCTTTCATCGGAACGGTAGAAAGTTGTCACGAATCTTCAAATTTCAGGTGCGCCTTCACAAAGAACTCCATACCCTCAGGGTACTTAAAGAATGGGGACGTTAGCTGCACTTTGAGTAGCCAAGACTAAGGTTACTCCGCGACGCTCACTTTCCGAGCAATCCTTCTCCTGGGGTCGCTCTACTCGGAGTGCTTGGAACGGACTGCGCATCCTATTCGAGCCTCTTGAATGAACGTTACCTGACATAGGTGACCAGGTTATTCAAACTTTTCAAGACATCTTATTTTCAAACTTCTCTTCGACAGAACCATCGTGGCGGATAGGGGCAGTATGCAGGCACAACGGAAGTTCTCTTACCACTTTTCTGGACCATGATCGTTAATGATCTTCAGGAGAAGCTTGAGGATGTCGGTTGCCGGATGATTGCCTACACGGATGACGTAGCTGCCATGGTGAGGAAAAATTTCTATATCTCGTGTATAAGCTATCGCTGAAGAACGTTAGCTTTGTAAGCAAATGGGCTGCTGAAAATGGCCTCTGCAAAAATCCCAGTAAGACCGACCTGGTTTTATTTTCTAGGAAGTACAAAATCTACCATTAATGGGGGAATCGCGTCTTCGGCCCTTTGGTAGCGTTAAATATTTAAGCTCATCCTAGACAGAAAACTCTCGTTAAATCCGAAATACAGGAAAGGACAAGCAAAGCTTTGTTTGCCCTGTACGTCTTTGGATCTGTGAAGTCGAATTTTATATGGTGGTAGGCGCTAGAAAAGACTAACCTCGTGAAAAATTGGCAAGTATTCAACGAGATGCTCTCATAAGTATCTGTGGTGCACTACAAACCACACCTATTATGGCACTAACGCTATGCTACACATAGCTCTGTTGGACGAAGCCGCAACCCCATTAAAGCTGCCCTCAGGCTCAGAGAATCTAGCTACTTAGATGACTGCGAGACTGACAACTCTGAAATAATCTCACACTTTGATTTCCAAGCGGAGATATCTGCCATAAAGGTAGCAAGAGATCTACTGCTTCAAAGCTCAGCCATCTTCAGAGCGGTGACTATCCATTTTGAATTCGCTGACTGATGAACTTGATAGGATTTGTACTTCAGTCTCAAAACTGCAGAATGAAAACGGATAAAGCTCCTTTGGCTTCCTGTGGTTTTCTAAAGGACATCTCAACACTTTCTCCGAGTCTCCCGCTTTAGAAAAAACGAGGCAAAAACACCTCGGGTCTCATACACTTAGATATTCAGGTGATAATTCATGTTCAGATCAACCCACATCTTTTATACCACGAAAGCAAAAATGTTGGAGCCACACCTGAAATAAGAAATAACCCTTCTGTTCAATAAAAGGATCCTAATTTTACAATTTCTTTCCGCATTGTAGCTTGCCTCGTTCAGCTTCGGGACTTTTCTCCAGAGACTCAACAATTTTTCTTTCTTTCTATGTATGTAAACTAAATAACTGATAAAAATATGTTTGCCAAATAAACGCGGTAAAGTTCAACTAGGTCCCCTTGGTAGTAATTGAAATTTGTTGATACAATAGTCAACCGCACCGACTTTGAACTGAAAACCGTAATAGCACAAAAAAGTTGAAGTTTGAGAACACTTCAACCGAACATTTTGTGGAAGTTTTGAGTTGATATCGATAATACCGAATTTCAAACTTTAACCGAAATGCAGATGGGATGAAAACAGTAATAGGAGCCAAAATAATTAATTTTTTTTCAGCAATGGAAAAATACATAGATATTAATTTTAAAATTTAGCTCAGCATCGCGAATTAGCTCATAATTGAACTGTCCGTTCAATCGAACTGGTGCAGTTCCGATCGAAAGGACATACTTATAACTATACAACAACAACCACTAGGTGCTACTATTAAAATATTATAATACTCCTTTTAATTATAATACTTTTTAATTTTAATACTCCTGACTTTTATATATTATAGAATTTAATATTGGTTAAAACTGGTTCATATATGGGCACAGAACCAGTAAATGTTGGACATGTGTAATAGTTTATAAGTAATTTGAAGTAGTGAATCGTAATCAATAAGATACTCAGTTTCGAATTTTTTTATACGTTATTTTGCATATTAGGTGACGATATATTGTTTTTCGTAAATATTATGTTGTATAATATCAAATGAAAGAAATTTTCGGTCATAAACATACTGAGCACATTCCAAATATTGATAACAATAATTTTCCGAAATTTTCGAATTTCGAAAAGTCGTCTAAGCT
Source organism: Bactrocera latifrons (assembly GCF_001853355.1). Lineage (NCBI taxonomy): Eukaryota > Metazoa > Arthropoda > Insecta > Diptera > Tephritidae > Bactrocera > Bactrocera latifrons. The sequence continues at coordinate 451,499 of NW_017535308.1, forward strand.
GTCTATTTATACTCTAACCACATGTAGTTTTGCTCACCTAACGGTTGTAAGTCTCACCTAAAACTAATCGAGTTAGATAGAGAGTTATATATAATATTATATACAATACATATGGAATCCTTCTTGGCTATTCAAAGCGTGAGAAAAAAATGTTGACATCTTTCAACCATATTCTTTGAAAATGAATATACAATTAAATATAATTCCAACTTTCCAGACTTATGCGGGGGTAATCTTTGTGGGTGAAGCTACTGATTTGTAGTCATACAAACCACCCCAAAATCTTTTAAAGCACATTCCTATAAACCCAGAAATTGCTTTTAAAAATACAACATGCGTATGAAATGATATTGACATTGACAATGACACATTTTCAAAATAGTACTATAGAATATTCATTGTATAAGCTGCACAACAACAAGGAGCGAGGAGGAACATGTGTGTAGTAGCTCATCAAAATATGATAGAAAGGCATTGCTGCGGAAACTGGAACAGGTTAGGTTAGACAGTTCATCTAGGCGATCGGTTTTCTACGACCACAGCAAGCAAGGGTAATTCTTTTGGGCGCACAAAGAAAAGGCGAACACGGCATGGAACACGGAAAGAAAGGGGTTAAAACAAAAATTACAATTCATTGCATTTAATCAAATGTAGCACTGGTGCACTCAGCCCAATAAATTGCTTTCTCGACCGGCGTTGCTCATGGCAAGCAAGTTCACGAAATAATGGGGAGTGATCTCTTGCAAGCATGACACATAATGTTAATAGTTTGGAAAAGGAAGCGTTCAAGGATGGTAATGAAATTAACTGACTGGTTTACAGACCGCATGAACAAATTAAAGGTCACCATATGGGCTACTGTAAGCCGAACGACAGATAATCTAAATTTAAGAGTTGCGTGAGATTGCGTCGTCAAGTCATAGGACCTCGAGGTTAATTTGTGCGTGTGCTCGTGTGTAATGGACCGTTTGCGAAACACGCACCAAGTAAGAAAAACAGATACTCGCACAATAAGACTGCAGTGTCCAACAATTTACCACAAAGTGATCGACCTAGTAAATTAAAGGACATTACTGCTTAGACGGTTGACATATGACATGAGTAAACAAAAACAAAAATTTTGGAAAATATTCAGTTTATTTATAACATAAAAGTCTCCTTTTCCTCGATACATGGATACACCGCTTCACCACCACCTTTAACTTGTCTGAAGAATAATTTTCTGCAGGTCTTTACAGTAGGTCGCCCTGACTATTTAGCGATGGGTGCCGATCTAGGTCACACATAACAAAGAATCGAATCATCGAACGAGGTTTGCAAATTTTCTCAAATTCGCGCACACAATCTCTCCCACAATCGGATAATATAAAACCCCGGATCCTATTTGACTGTATTTTTGACATTAATCGCTTAAGAAAATCTGCTACATACGTATATAAGCAAAACTCTCCTGCGGTGGAGGCGCTATTGGGTGGTGAGGCTATGTTGTCATCAGAGCGGTCTCGTAAATGTAACAGCACTTTAACATTTGATAAGTTTTGAGATATTCAATCTGTTTACTGATTGGTATATATGTACATGTGTATTTGAACGAATTTGCTAGGGCTGGTTCTATATAATATATACAACTCGTTCAGTCTCTAAGCTTTTTGCTGCTTGTCTCTTATGAAGTGATGGGCATACAAGTATGTGTTGGCTTGTGTAATGGAAAAAGTGTCAGTTTATGCGAATGGTCACAAACATGCGTTCGCATGTACCAGAAATGCACTTCAGCTGAAGGAAGATATGAGATGTGTGCGGGTTTGTCTACCTTCAGGCACTTCAATGTTAATATGCGTGATTTTGATGTGGCTATCTTTGATTGCTTTTGACAGCATCTAAAGGGAAAGCGTTAAAAGGAAAAAACATTTTTCGTTTGTTGTGGAGTTACGCATGCGCATCAAGCCAGCAAACAAGCGCGCATACTCATGATGATTTACGTGCATATCAATACCTAAGAGGAGTGTATGCATGTAAGTGAAATTGTGATCACACAGCTGCTGGCGAATTTCACGTTTTTTATGTTCATAGATACGCGCCGCTGAAAAGGGGTCAATCCGAGAAATATCCTTAAAGATGTTTTTAATAAGTGCCTCATCATCGCCAGAAAATCTCGCCGTTTGTCATTCATTTAAATTTCTGATCCAGATTTCAAATTGTTGTTTTTACTTTTTGGAATTGCCCATTGTATGCCTAGAACGGTTGCTTTGAGGTGTTTTTTATGCATCCCCGCTGATGAGGCCGATTGTTTAGTTGGCGCGTCTGCAACGGCGTTCTTCAGGTCCTTTGCTTTTTATGACTATTTACAGAACGCGGAAAGGACGACATTAGTTTGGAGTTATGGTCATGCTTTGAAGGAACCTTTGATTGAATTCCAATTGTTAAATATATGTTTGTATGTCTCTTCATATGTAGCAAATGTTTGTGAGGAATTTCTCATGAAGCGGTCCACGTGCATTCTTCAACCAGTGACATTTGCATACATTTTCTATGCATGCGTAATTTGAAAATATTTGTGAACACACATTTGTTTGCATTGTGTTTACAAAGACAGTGGACAGCAAAGCAAGAAGCTAAATGGCTACTAGTAACGGTTTTCCATTTTGATACAAGTAGGTGTGATATTAAAATAATGTGAAGACATTGTTCTTCAATTACTGGAATACAACTTTCAGAATTTAATACATTTTTTTGCTCACTGCTTTCATGTTAACGCAAGTACTTAAGTGCACCATGTTTCCAATAAGGTGCCTACTGTCAGTTTTTTTAATTACTTCAGTCGATTAAGTGAAGTAATTTTGACAAACAGTTTCCCTTCAAAGGAATTGTTTTTATATTCTCGCAAAAAGAGAGTTTAATACTTTTGTTCACCTAACGGTTGTTTGTATCACCTTAAACTAATGAAGATATTCGTGGAGATTGAGTATCAGTAATAGAGTACCAATAGAAAATCACACGATAATCACTTCCACTTTCCATATAACGCAACAAAGCTGATGGAAAGGGGATATATAGGAATAGCAATAAAAATTGGACAGTGAGCGTGGCACCGTCTACTTTTTGGTGAAATCCCAAATCTCGGGACCCGACCAACCGATTTTCGACAACATTTAGTATGTTGTATTTTTTCATAATTCTGTGTGACGCTGCGCGAAATTATGAAATTTAATGTAAAGATTTCGAGCTTCCGGGTGACTTTGTACCGTATATTTCGGCCAATATTGCAATAAAAATGACAGAGAGCGTTTTACTCATAACAGTGTATCTTTGTGCCTAAAATAGATAAATTTGAACGAAAGCTTGGCTTATCTCCAATATAACTTATATCAGGATTTTCGAAAATCCGACTCACTTTACTCTATACGATTAGTTTTTTAGTATGTGACATGTCAAAAGACGTGGTGTTGGGAAAAATAGATAAAATCTAGTCGATACTACCCCAACTGCCATATACTACATATAATTTTTTTTTTTCTAAGAAACCTTATCCTTATGTGTCTGTCAGTATGAGAGTTATATATAGTATAAGTATATCGAATTGCCTGGACTTCGATCCTCAAGTTGACGTTTTCCACCATAAAGTATTTCCCTGGCTTTGATTCTTGTTGCATTAGTATAATATGTTCGGTTGCACACGAACTTAGCTCATCCTTACTTGTGCAATATTGTAATGATACAGCGATTAACGCATGCTTAAAGTTTACGGGAGGATTTCATGCAGGCATATAATATTCTTTGCACATTTGGATTTTGATTTTTGCAATGAATAAATATCAAAGATTATTAACAACACAAAACAACTAATTACATGATCTTCTTCGTGGTGGTGGAGTTAACCCAAATTTTCTCTAATTTACACTTTTGTTGCATTTTCGTTTTGCTGGATTTTGAAACTTTTCGACAAACAATCAAACCTGCCGACATAAATTTGAAATTGAGTAAATTGGATTTCACTTTCTTGAACTCTAATTTATTTCATCCATTGTAATTGCAAAGCGACTGTGATTTTGCAAAACGGCCTCCGTAGGAATAACCAAATCTCACTCCACTGCATATAAAAAAGGACTCGCTGACCTGTAAGCTTGCGTTCTTATAAGGAGGTTAGTGTTGCAGATGTGCGGAATGGGATCATTGCTACGCCCACAAAATGTCATTATTTGAAAATATTATAAAGTGACATAACTAAGCGGAGAATTAAGATACAAAACTGTTGTTTTGTACAGTGAATCACAGTATGAAGACGTTTCTGTGATTTGAAAATGCTTTAAAAGTGGGTAGGGCTCAACATACTACTTGGCTTAATACACATATCTCATAAACTACTAAAACTATGTATATCAACTCAATTTGTTTCTGACAAATTTTTTTACAGCTCTTAGCAAGAGACAGAAGGCCTAACACACTTTTCGATCCAAACAGCCCTTGGCCGGATAAAATCCGGGTCAATTCCGGTGCGTAGGACCGGCTGTCGTGGAAAAGGCGTCAAACGGAAAATGAGTGTGGCGGCCCTTTTAGTTGAAATAACAGTATGTTCTTTTGCCGTGTCAATACTTTTCCTAGTTGCCATATACCTATTTAAGGATTTTAAAAGTTCCGATATCGACTCTTTTAATGAAATTCAGAAAGCTTCTTTTTCTGCTAATACTTAATATGCAGAGATCTCAGAATAATTAATTACTGTTAAAAATTGTACAGTGGGCATGGCAGTGGCACAGTTGGCTATAATCCTATATCTCAGGAATAAATACTGTGAAATTGGAGAAATCGGGTGACAACCAGGCTTTCAAAAAAAAAAAACTTTAAAATTCCATCTGATTGTAGCACTTTACAGCATACAAATCAAATATCAATGAAGTTATCAAAATAAGACTTGGCACAAATAGTACGAACAAAAATTGTGAAAATCAAACAACCACTGGGCCCAAAATGGGTAAACTCAGGTCAACATTTGCTTTAGGCCATATATACCTAACAAAATAATATTTTTGATTCTCCGGTCCATTTTGTACCGCTTCTATCGATCAATATACAAGAAATCTTAATGGAACTCAGAAAGAATCACCTTTAATCATCTTGCTATAAAATGATGATACTTTCCAAAGTTAAATATAAAGTTTTGCTAACAACTGAAGGTGTTTCCTGGGCTTTGATCCCTGCAAGTTGCATAGTGTAAAATGTTCTGTTACAACCGAACTAAGTCCTTCCTTACTTGTCTAATGGAAACTTTTGGCAATACCTGGACTTACACCTCAGGCTTTACTGCTTGCAAAAACAGAAAAAAAAACTTATTAAAGGAATAAACAGATTTTGTTCTAATTCAGATTGGTCAGTTGGATGCCAGCTATAAGCTATAGTGGTCCGACATGAAGAATATGTTCAGAAATTGTAGTGATATCTTGGCTAATAATCTCTGCCAAATTTTTCGAAGATACCTCGCCCAATCTAAAAGTTTTCCATAGAAGCACTTAATTCTAGATGATATATGCTAGAGTTATCCGATATCGACTGTTCTTATAAATAAGCAGCCTCTTAGTGAGGAAAGGACATGTGTAAGAATTCAAACCGATATCTCGAAAACTGAGAGACTAGGTCGCGTATAAGCAGACGGATATGTGATACTCAGCTCTTAACGCTGATAACACTAGCCGACAATGGATTTTGCTCTGAAATAAAAAGTATATATTTTGGTTCCTGTTAGTATGTATATCATTAGAAAAATAATAAAAAAAAATCCTTAGGTCCAATTACGATAATATTATTTTTTTTAAATGACTAAAAAAATACCTGCTCAACAATTTAAAAATTGTTTTTTTTCACATTCAGACGTGGTATATCACGTCTAAGCGTTATTTATTCCTGTTATATTTTGACATTTTGCATTTACGTCGTTAACTCGTGCGCATCTTAGTTGTTTCCCATTGTTTTTGCATTAAATCGTTTAATGTCCAGAAAGTGTAAAAGTTCGCCAGATTTATTTTGTTTTGTGTGTGGAGGCTTTAATCCACACTCAAGTTCGAAGAAGTTTTCGCCGCGACTGTTGGTAGCGTATCGTTCGTACTTTGGATTCGGCGCTGAAGAAAGTCTAAGTAAACCTTGGAGTCCGAGTTTTTTGTGTTCAAGATGTTCACGGTACCTCGCAGGGTGGCTCCAATGTACTCACACCATTGCCGTTTATTATGCCAGCTATATGGCGAGAACAACAAAATCATGTAAATGATTGTTATTTTTGTCTAACGATCATTACTGGAATGAAGTCGACGTCTAAAAATATGATAAAGTACCCAGATGTGTCGTCTATGTCAAAACCAGCTACCCTACAAATTCCAACGGCCTCAACTTCTAACGATCCGTCAACTTCTCGTGGTAGTTGTGGCTTAGAAAGTAGTGTTGATGTTTATGCTTCCGATCACACCGATTTTGACGACGATGACTACGAGCCACCACCAACAAGGTCAACAACAGAGCCACATCTGATAACTCAAAGCGAACTTAATGATCTGATTCGTGACCTTGATTTACCAAAAGAGAAATTAGAACTTTTAGCTTCTAGACTAAAGCAATGGAATTTATTGCATCCAGAGACAAGAATCTGTACTTATCGGAAACGACATAGTAGTGTTGTGGATTTCTTTGAAAAGGAAAACGATCTAGTCTATTGCAAAGATGTATATGGGCTTATGAAAAAAATGTTTTGTACCTATTCACCTGATCAGTGGAGACTATTTATTGAGTCATCGAAAATAAGTTTGAAGGCGGTTTTGTTACATAATGGTAACGAACTTCCATCTGTATCTCTAGCGCATGGAGCACATATCAAAGAAACCTATGAAAATATCAAATATCTACTACAAAAAATGCAGTATGCTAAACCTTCTTGGAAAATTTGTTCTGATTTAAAAATAGTCGGGATGTTACTAGTTATGCCAGCTGGTTACACAAAATTTTGCTGTTTTATGTGCGAATGGGATAGCAGAGCTCGAAGCAAACACTATATCCAAAAAGAATGGCCAAAAAGAACAGACTATGTACCTAATCAAAAAGTGTGTCCAATCTTCGTCTTGTTGAACCCGAGAATATTGTATTGCCACCGCTTCATATAAAATTAGGCTTAGTGAAAAATTTTGTAAAAGCAATGGATAAAACGGGAGAAGGTTTTCAATACCTTAAAAGTATATTTCCGAGACTTAGTGATGCGAAATTAAAAGAAGGGATTTTTGTGGGGCCAGACATACGACGAGTTATGAAATATCAAAACTTTGTATCTAAACTAAATACGTTAGAAAAAAAAAGCATGGCTTTCATTTGTTGAGGTTGTACAAAATTTTTTGGGTAACACCAAATCACCCGATTATGAAGAACTCATATCAAGCCTGTTGACGGATATTCAGGCTTTAGGGTGTAACATGTCCCTGGAAATACATTTCCTACATTCGCACTTGGATTTCTTTCCTCCCAATTTAGGTGTAGTCAGTGATGAACATGGGGAGAGATTTCACCAAGACATATTGAGTATGGACAAAAAGGTATCGAGGCAAATGGACTCCTAGCATGCTGGCAGACTATTGCTGGATATGTTTACGTGATAATCCTGACTACCAATACAGCAGAAGTTCAAAAAAGTACAAGAAAATATAAATTGAGGGATAAAAATTTGTAATATTAATATATTTTTTGCAAAAACTTTACTTTTATTTTTCTCTTAACCTGGACCTAGCAGTTTTTTTTACATTCAAATTATATATGTACCTTATCAAAGCAACAAAAAAAAACAAGTTTGGTTTCAGAGCAGAAAAAAATGTCAAAATTGTCGGCTAGTGTAATACCAGGTAACGGTCATCCTGCTACTGTGATGTTAGCGACTGATATTGTTTATTATACTATATTTGCGCAATTGCTTGTGAAAGTTTCTAAAGTTTATTTTAGATTTAATTACACAATATGGTACGTTTGAACAAAATATATCTTGATCATAAGTTTCCATTCTGCAACTTTTCTTTTTGGCTTCGAGCTGTAAAAGGTGCGTGAATACTTTATAAACACATATACAAATGGATGTGTAGAAATCTTTTATGTTTTTGTATTCGAATGGGCATTGTGCACGTAATGGTAAAACTGTATTTGCATTTTAATATAACATTTTTGAACATGAGGGGTGGTTAAATCGCACAAGCCCATGTAACATGTAAAATTCACACTTCCATAGTAAGAATGTATAAAAAATGTGTACACTTTATTCAATAGAAACTTAGAGTTGTGCAGAATGTCAAATGAATTTGTAACATTTGCACGTTCGCAACGCCTATGCACTGACACAATTCGCAAAAATGCGAACTTAATCGATTTTTGGCAACCGTTGAAAATGTTCGCAATATCAATCGCATACAAAGGAAATGCAAATGGGTGAAAGATGGAAAAACATAAATTGCATGAAATTACTACAGAGTTCTGAAAACTACACAAGCTCTCACAGATGCGCTACACCTCGTTCAAGGTAAATCGCGTTAAAAAAGAAATCAAAAACTGTAGATTTAACCCTTCATTAATGTAGCCATTCCACAATGGTGCTGTCAATAAATTACTCCTCGTAATGAAGTCATTAACACATGTTAAAGCACACATATGTACTTATGTATATATGTATACCGACATCAAATATTTATTTTGCGGTAGAACACTATCACCCTACTTCCATTTGTTTATTGCGAACATTTGCAATTGCAAAACGAGCGGCAAGGAAATCAAAAGTGGGCGTTGCAATTCGGTTGCTTGGCATGTCTCAGTACCATTGATCGCATTTAAAATTTGGCAAATCGCACTTTAAAGGTTCGCACAACTGTGCATTTAATGGTTCACGCCCATTTTGCGCTTTGGTTTTGCGATCCCAACGCGTTTAATGACCTATTGATTTATCACTGATATTGGAGAAATCATTCGATTGCGATTTCATATGCTTAACCGAGATTTTTCAAACGCGGAAGACATCAATTTTTAAATTTAACCATTATTTAATGCTTTTAAAAGTATAACTCTGAAACGGATGCTTACGCACGTGCGCTGACCACGCATTGCTTCGAAAGGGTTGAATTTCTAACTGCCATCAGCATAATTTTTCACTTTCTCGATTATTGTATTCGAATAACCATTCAATTTTATTACGTTTTATTTCCTTCCAATAGAACATTTTCAATTTACAAAATTAAACCATTAATGTAACTTCCTTTCAACATTGCTGTAGAATGAACAATCAAACCCTTTGACCTTTGCTAATAAAAATCTGTTTTACTACTACCACACAGTTTTATTGTAATGACAAATATGAATCGTCATAAGTAATGGCTTCATTGATATCTTCATGCTCCTAATCCAGTTTTCCAGATCTAGTTGTTTAAGTACTAAATCATGTCAAGTATTTGTTGTCCTCATTCCTAAAAAAATAAGAAAAAATTAAATATTTCTTGCATAATGTTTATTATTGCTGCCCTTAGTAGTGTGAAAAGACTCAAATCCATGGCACGAAACGCCAATGGTTCCATTAAAAATTTTCTCTTACATTGGATAAAAAGATTTTATCTCATTCTTTCATCTTCCAGTAACAACCGATATTTTCCTTATTTCTAAGAATAAAAGGTTATAGAAAGAAAAGAATGATATTACATCAAAGATATGATACATATCCCAAGATATTACGTTGTATAAAATCAATCGGAAAAGCGGTAAAGTCAATTTCTTTTAAATGAAAGTAGCTTTTCCAGCGGCTTCGCTCGCATTGAAATAACAACTAATACTAAAACAGCAAATTGCAGTTTTCTCCTTCCAAATTTTCACGTCTTCTCGTGCTGTGGTTCGAATGAGTACGTAATAAATACAAATAAATCGACTTGATAGATAAAGTGTAAAGGTTTAATGTTCATATCTTCCAAACCACTAAATCAAAATGAAGCAAACTTAGAAGAACCCCCTAAGCAGCTCTTTGTACAGTGTGAAAATAGGCAAAATCGTACTAAAAGTACGATAACTCACTGAACAATGCGTCACAAGCATTCAACTTAACCAGCAAGACGGTCAGAAATGAATAAAATCGGATTAATACATATCTTAACCCCCATATCTTCTTCTTTACGGCGTAGAAATCGGTTATAGAATAGTTAACCACAGTCGTTTCTTCTTTTCGCTACGGGGCGCCAATTGGAGATTCCAAGCGAAGCTAGTTGCTTCTCCACTTGGTCCTTCGAACGGAGTGGAGGTCTTCCTCTTCCTCTACTTCCTCCGGCGGGTACAGCGTCGAATACTTTCAGAGCTCGAGGGTTTTTCGTCCATTCAGACGCCATGACCTAGCCAGCGTAGCCTCTGTGTCTTAATTCACTGAACTATGTCAATGTCGTCGTATATCTCATGCGATATTCGCCGTGGCCAACGCGCAAAGAACCATACATCTTTCGCAGAACCTTTCTCTCGAAAACTCGTTCGTCGTTCGTCGAGAGACGACTTTACTTCTCAATTCCCTACTCAGTCCGCAGCAGTACCTGTTAGCAAGACTTATTCTGCGTTGGATTTCGAGGCTGACATTGTTGGTGGAGTTGATACTGGTTCCAAGATAGACTCTTTGATTTTTTACAGGAGATATTTTCTCTTGCCCTCGTTCATCACCAGACCCATTTGCTTCACTGCCTTATCCATTCTGGAGAAAGCAGAACTAAAGGCGCAGGTGTTGATGCCAATGATATCATGTCATCGGCATAAGACAGCAGCTGTACACTCTTATAGAAGATTGTACCTGCTCGATTAAGTTCTGCAGCTCGAATTGTTTTCTCCAGCAGCATGTTGAAGAAGTCGCATGATGGGGAGTCGCCTTGTCTGAATTACAGTTCGGGATCGAGCGGAAAGGAAAGGTCCTTCCCGATCCTGACGGAGCTTTTGGTGGTGCTCAACGTCGGTTTACACAGTCGCGGCAAAAAAAATTTTCGTACTGTCGAAAACACCTTTGAAATCGACGAAGAAGGTGACTCTCTTTTCACGGGTCTTTTCCAAAATTTGGCGCATGGTGAATATCTGCCCGGTGTTTGATTTTCCAGATCTGAAGCCACACTGATAAGGTCCAATCAGTTTGTTGACGGTGGGCTTTAATCTTTCACACAATACGCTTGATAGACCCTTATATGCGATGTTGAGTAGGCTTATCCCACCGTAGTTTTCGCATTGTGCGGTCTCCTTTTTTGTGGATTGGGCAGAGCACACTTATATTCCAATCGTTGGACATGCTTTCGTCCGACCATATTTTACAAAAAAGCTGATGCATGCTCCTCATCGTTTCTTCGCCGCTGTGTTTGAATAGCTCGGCCAGCAATCCATCGGTCTCCGCTTCCTTGTTGTTCTTCAGACATGTGATTGCTATTCGAACTTCTTCATGTTCGGGCAATGGAACGTCTGCTCCGTCGTCATCGATTGGGGAATTGGGTTCGCTTACTCCTGGCGTTATATTTTCACTGCCATTCAGCAAGCTGAAGAAGTCTCCCTCCATAATTTTGGTATGCTCTGGGCATCGCTGACTAGATTACCTCCTTGGGTTATACAAGAGTATGCTCCGGTCTAGAAGCCTTCTGTCAGTCGCCGAATTTTTTCGTAGAAATTTCGAGCATTACCCCTGTCGGCCAGCTTATCAAGCTATTCGTACTCACGCATTTCGGCCTCTTTCTTTTTCTGTCTGCAAATGCGTCTCGCTTCCCTCTTCAACAAAAGTTGTTCGTCACGAAGCACTTCTAAGCAAATGGATGCTTGGTTTTTTGGAAAAAACTAGATAAAATTGGAAACACTGGAACAACGCAGAACAGTAAATTGTGAATAGCTATTTGTTTGAAAGTCGCCTTTCAAGAAGTCTGGAATACAAACCGCGGACGACGGATCAGTTTTCACCACAACAATGCTAGCTCTCACACATCGGCTGAAACTGAGCACTCAAAACATCCGCCATATAGTCCTGGCTTCGCGGTAATGACTACTTTTTATTCCCGTTCTTAAAAAATAAACTAAGTGGTCTACGTTTTTCGACATGTGAAGAGGCGGTTGAGAAAGGCAAGGACAGGAGGAGCACCATAATTAATATGCGGAAAACGGATCTCTAGTACGACGGATCGAATTAGAAAACCGCATTTGTGGTTAAATGGCTTACAATTATTTTTAAAGTTCGCGTTACCCTTTTATTATGTATATATATCTCTTAAACCACTTAAGTTTAATCAACCAATCACACTCTACTAAAGCTGCGATAACTCAACAAATAAAAGCGTTAGAGGCACTCAATTTTGCATTCGAAATGGTACAAAAAGCTTTATAGGAACCGGTATAAAAGTCACCTAACCACACTACCCATGCTTAGGTGAAAAATCATATCTCGGGACCTGCTCGGCTAATTTCTACCGATTGTAGCACATCATATTACTATCCTGTCATTTTTATGTTACCGTTAGAGAAATCTGATCCCAACCACGCCTACTTTCTATACAAAACACTTTAAATTTCAATTGATCCTTTCACTTTCCAGTATACCAATGAATATATCGAGATAAAACTTTGTACTATTCGAGCCTTAAAAGCATGCCTTATCAGCTCAAAAAATGTCAAAGTCGGACCATAGCTATTAAAGCTCCCGAAAACTATGGCTGTGATATATAATTGAAATTGGGGGAAAAACTTTTCCTGATAACAGTTATGTATATCAAGAATGGGTTGAGTCAGGTCAATACTACCCCTACCCTCCATATACATACCTAATAAAGGATCTTCCCAATTTGGTCGAATGAATGTTGGACTGTTTCCCAACAATTCTAAGATCAAATTTTGACATTCCTTCGGTTTTGATCCTCGCAAGTTGTAAGAGTTCGATGAAGGGGAAGGAATATGTCGCACTATGCTTATGAGGACGAAATTTTAAAAGAAAAGTGTTTATCAACAATCGACATGACAACACCCACAAATAATGCTAACTGCAAGCAATTCATACATACATACATATGTAGCTGCGTAGCAACCAAAACAACCTTTCCATTTTGCCGAATGGATTGCAGTGCTCGGCCATCTGCAATTCCGTCTGTGGGCGTTTGAATAACTGACAAACACCCACTGCGCCTTTGTTTGACATCCTTTTCACTGTTACTTCGCTTCGGTTTTTATTGACAATTGGCAAACTACCGAACACTTACATGTACCAGCAGGTATTCTCATAAGCATAAATATACATACATATGTATGTATTTCTCCATGTATGTATTTATGTGTTTGAGGTTTAATCCTTTTCGCAAACACTCTGGCACTCATTGCAAATAAAAGATTTCCGCTGTTGGCTTTTGTACAATTCGTGTTTACCTTTCGCAAAAAATACGAAAAATCATCAATCCTGTGACAAATGCAATACCAGATATATGTAGTTATGTAAATGTACTTAGGCCCACACTTGAAGTATGTACATACATATGTTTAAATGTATGCCCTATGTCTTGCCGTAGTTAAGTATTATCCAATAGTCCCAAAGGTCTATTAACTTGACACATTTTTCATTTTGTTCTGTTTGATTTGGAAGACTGTCAACTGCAGTGATTAAGTTTTTATTCAAATATGTGTATTTGTAAGGTTTCAAAAATGTAACTAAGTTTTAAATACACTGAAGTTCCTCATAAGCGTCGCAGTGTTTAAAATGCATTCTTTAAGTTAGAAGCTGCAACTCAGACTTTTCGTTGTTTCTATTGAATTAATAAATGCGAGCCAATGTCAGGAATGAATCAATGACAATTATTCCATTTTCTTCTCTTAAGGGATCGTCTAAGTGTGACCATCTGCAAAATCACTGAATTTCGCAAATTTGTTTTTAATGTTGAAATTAACTAATCGGTTCGGGTTTCTTGTAAATAAATACATTCATTGTGTGTGTAATAGTTAAATAAATTATTGAAATGATGTCCACGATTGCGCGAAAGCGAATGACGTAGAAAATGTTCTCTGCAAATTGGAACTAGATATCTTCAACCGTTTTGAAAAACACCATTCTGAGAAAAACGCGTTCAAAGATTGGAGTCGCTATGTTCCGCACTCTGTTCCCTTTCTACAAGAAACCCTGTAGCCGTAATCATTTGAATTTCGATTTCAATAGAGTTTGGGAGAATATAGAGAATGTTTATTACAGTGTATACTATCCGATAATGCAAGAAAATAATCGATTTCTCGAAAATTTCACGCTGATACGATTCCTTAAGAGGAGAGCCTGCTTAAAAAAATCGATTTTTTTTGTTTTACTTAAATATTTTTAAAAATAATCTAAGAATATGTCCCCAAAGTTTTTTTTATATGGGAATTCGAAGCTGGAAGGGAAATAGTGACCGAGCGCCTAGCAGATACATACATATGTACATATATGAGCGATTGGGCAGAAAGCTAAAACTTTGACGCGCGATTTCTTGGCTTTTGATTTTTACGATTTTGCTTAATTGGCGGGCAGGATAGAGAAAAACTCAAATGTCGTATGGAATTGAGGCAAAGTTTGTTATCTTTGGCACTAAATTATATTCTATCTAAACTAAAACCAACTAAGAAAAGTCAAGTTTGAACATATTTTTAAACAACATAAGGTTAAAGTTTGGTCAAAAACCACTTTTTACAATTTTTAAGAATTTGTAAAATATTACAATGTTTTTGAAATTTTTTAGTTTAACTAGAAGATAAATTATTAAAAAATATGAATCTCTTTGAATTTTTTGTTTCTAATAGAAATTGCGACCTGCATCCTACACGCCGTTCTACAAATGTACATGCGCGATGTATCGGGCAATTGTTTCCCAAAAGCAGAATATCAAAAATTTCGTATCCAAACAATTTGTAAATGATGTTTAAATATATAACTATGAGCCGTAGAAATTTCGATTTAATAACGAATCTCCTTCCTTCCCAAAAAATCGTCAAAAAAAAAAAAACGACAGAGAATTTAAAAAAAGCGGGAACAAGTTGTTATTTCTTGACAAATTTGGTTTGATATTTATGTATTTAAAGCATTCACCAGTAAGAAACACTAGTAGCGATTTTAAGGTTTCACAAGTAAAGAATCCATCATCAAACAAGATGTGTATTCACCTTTTAAATCAAATTCAAATGGTATTTCATTTTTCTTCAAACATGTTCTATGAAGAAATTATATAGAAACTATCTCGATTCCATGAAAACAAATGAACAATTACAACAATATTACGGTTTTTTGTCCCAGCGTACTCGATTTTTGAAACTCATCTGAAACAGGTATGTGTATGTGTGTACCTTGTATTCCAGGAGTAGGGTTTGATCAGGTTTTGTCTGTAAAATATTTACATTATTTAATATATAGTATCTAAGTAATTGTTTACTTGTAAATTGAGTAAATATTTACACGCTGAATTTTTTACTGATAATAAAAACAGGCATTTGTAAAGAATCTTAAATAATTTAAATAATTGTAACATTGAAAGTAATAATTAAACAAGTAAGGAAGGGCTAAGTTCGGGTATCACCGAACATTTTATACTCTCGCATCAAATACCGCATTTGTGTAAAGTTTTATTCCGCTATCATCATTGGTTCCTAATGTATATATTATACAGAGAAGGCATCAGATGGAATTCAAAATAGCGTTATATTGGAAGAATGCGTGGTTGTGAACCGATTTCACCCATATTTCGTACATGTTATCAGGGTGTTAAGAAAATGTTTCATTGAAATCGGTCTAGTAGTTCCTGTGATATGGTGTTTGGTCCATAAGTGGGCGACGAAACGCCCATTTTTTAAAAAAGCTGGATGCAGCTTGCTTCTGACATTCTACATGATATATGTACAAAAAACTTAGTAGGGGGCGGGGCCACGCCCACTTTTCCAAACAAATTACATCCAAATGTGCCCCTCCCTAATGGGATTCTTTGTGCCAATTTCACTTTAATATCTTTATTTAAGGCTTAGTTATGATACTTTATAAGTTTTCGGTTTCCGCCATTTAGTGGGCGTGGCAGTGGGCCGAATTTTCCCATCTTCGAACTTAACCTTCTTATGGAGCCAAGAAATACGTGTACCAAGTTTCATCATATCAATTTTTACTCAAGTTACAGCTTGCACGGACGGACGGACGGACAGACATCCGGATTTCAACTCTACTCGTCCTGTCTCTTATACACATCTAGATGTGTATAAGAGACAGATTCGAGGCTGTTTGTTTTTCTAAAAAGACAAAGGACCGCATATCTTTTGTCATCTGCTGGAACTTGAAAGTTCAAATCCTTCCAAATATTTCTTGATGAAGCACCGTCAGAACTAATTTTGAATGCGACTTTTTATTTTAAAAGCTTAAGATTGGTTTCAACATCAGGTAGGTAAAACTGAAAATTAAAAGCTTAAATGAAATTAAATGTGAATATGATCTATATAGTATAACTAAGACGAATATTGATTTTTATTCCAATGTAAATCAAATTGATTGATTCAAATACGAAGTATGCACTCAAATAATATTGAAGGAAATGTGAACAACATGGTTTGCAAATCTCAACAACTCGGGTCCAGTGAATCTGTAGGTTCATGTCTTACCAAACAAAAAGTAAAAAAGGTTCTCTTACTTATGTATTTGTCCGTCATTCTGCTATTCGACGCTGTGTGTAAAGCTATTGCCGAATTCAATGAAATTGTAACACATAAAAATGAAAATCCATACAAAATAAACAAGACTAATAGCCATCCAAAAAAGTTGCAATTCATTACACGCATTAAAAATGTGTGCACTCATACATACTTACATATAGTATGTGCAGGCAGCCATACACACATGCCTTTGGGTATGAATGAAGAGCAATCATAAATTAGCACTTGGTGCATTTCTGACTCCATTCGACACGGTTGGCCACTGTATGAACGCCCGACATTTGGCATTTTAATGGACACTAGCCGCGGAAAAAGAACACCTCACCAACATTAGCTACCTGTATAACAAATGGTTCTCCTGCCGCCTTAACCGCCTCACAACCAGATGGCATGAGAACCAATGCAGTACACGCGCTATCTTTTTGTCGTTGCTTTAGGAAGCTAAGCGGGGCAATTCGCTCATGCCACTCGGCTATCAATTTCGTTGGTCTCACAGTTAAGATAAAGTAGTGGCAGCGCAGATGTTATCGCACTGGCAGATTTCTCATATGCCATATTAATAAATCTGCGGATTGGAGCAATGAGTTGGAAAACTGGACACTCGATGATCAATTAAAAGTTCTAATCCGCGTTGAAAATAAGTATGCAACTCACGTTTTGTGAGTGTATGTGCACGTATCGGCATAAATGTATGCAAATACATATGTACGCATGTATGAATATACTTATAAAGATTTTTACATCTTACTTATCGGTGGATTGTGCCACATTGTATAACATGTAGTCCGAGATCCAAGGATAAAATTGAGAAAACTCCTAGGCGGTGTATGATTCAAGACGAATGCAAATTATATTTTGAACTTAAGGAGTTACTTTTATTGTGTTATTTACCTCTATAGAATATCTACAATTTTGTTCTAAATTCTCAAGTTCATCTGAGTAATAGATTTGGAGATAAAGTTTGAAAATTGCGCGCTCGAGGTCAGTCATGTTATAAAGTCACATAACAAACGCGTTTTTCTTGAAACTGTGTTCTAGAAGTAAGTTGTCAAGATTTCTTGCGAGCGGAAATTTTACACAGGCCTTCGTGATGTAATTTACGAGGTGCGTTCAAAAAGTGTCGCGAATTTTGAATTTTCGCGGGTTACGTATATGCGAATTTCGAATTTTTTGTGGCGTTATTTTGGTACTCATGTCTCTCACTTATGCCAGCTCGGCCATTTTGAATGTTCATTTAATTGTTGACAGCTGCTTTGCTTGCACGTGTTTTGGATCGTCTTCGATTTTTACCTATTCAAAAAAATACATCAAAGAACCTGTATCAAATTTTGTGTGAAAAACGAAATTAAGTGCGCGGATGCATTCCGAATGTTGACTGTGGCATACGGAGAAGCTACCTCGGACCGAAGCATCGTTTATCGGTGGTACAAAATGTTCTCAGAAGGCCGAGAAGATGTGACAAAAATTGGCTTTTGCACCCCGATAACGTCCCTGCTCACACATCGCTGCTTGTGCGCGACTTTTTGGCCAAAAACCACACACACTAATGATGCCGCAGCCACCGCATTCCCCAGATCTGGCCCCCTGTGACTTTTTCTTGTTGCCTAAACTGAAGAGGCCCATGAAAGGACGACGTTACGCTTCTCTTGACGAGATAAAGACGGCATCGAAGGAGGAGCTAAAGAAGGAAAAAAAATGATTTTTTGAAGTGATTCGAAGATTGGAAAAACCGTTGGCACAACTGTATAATATCTCATGGGGATTACTTTGAAGGGGACAAAATAGATATTCATGAATAAATAAATAATTTTTGGAAAATCACAAAATTCGCGATACTTTTTGAACACACATCGTTGAAGACAAAGGATGATTTCAATTAAAAATACTTAAAAAAAAAAAAAAACGTCAAGAATCTTTCATCAAAATTCGCGTTTTTTTTGGAAAACCTCTGCCAAAAATAAATATCATCTACTGCTTAGTTTGCGGTCTCAATTAAAGCACGTATTTTTTTTTTCATTTTATTGTAAGAAGTTCTGTTGTCAACGCGGAGGTATAATTTTTCCAAGGAACTGTCGAAATGGAATTTGAAAATTTCACAAAAACTTTGTAATGTAAGAATCTTTGAAATAACATGAAGTTCGAATAAAATTTATATGAAAAAAAACTGGTCGAAACCATGTAACCCCTTAATGAAACTTGTGTAGCTCATGTTTCACGAATTCATACATAAATCATTCCCTAGGACCTCATATAAATTACTAAGTTAAAATCTTACATCCTTTTCCGGTAAATTGTTTGTTCGATAAGGCACCGCAATCCATAAACCCGATGAAAATGCTTCTCAGCAACCAAATTTCCCCATTTATTTACACATTTTGAATTGGTAAATGCAATGTTGTTACCTAAATATAATCGCGACAACTCATCAATTTGCATTTGGCTACAAAAGGAATAGGAAAATTTCAACGGTTTGTTAGAAATAGAACCACTCCCACTCCTGCTAAGATATTGAGGTGGAGTCTTTAGGGATTACTAGCGATAATTTTTTATTTAAATCGTTTTCTACATTTATTGTTGAATCCGTTTGCTGGCCAGCAACGGATGCAAAAATGGAAGACGTATGAGTAACTCGCTGTTTCACATAAACACACTTCCCTCCTGCGTTCCATTTGCTTTTTTCATATTGCCCTAGCATTGTTTGCATTGTTTTGTTTACTTTTGAAAGCTTTTCTTTGAAGGCGGCGCGTTTTGTCAGCTTCTTAAGACGGATTTCGACCGCCTTTCAACATTATTATTTTTTTCAGTGCACTCGTTTTCATAAACTGAATTTAAAAAATTGAATTTTAGAGAGAATATTTTATTTTATTCATGAGGAGAAAGTAAGTGATCAAATGTTGCACCTGCCGTGCGACCACCCTCGATAGATTTACACAACAAAAGATTTCCCGAGGATTTCACTTGTGTATGAACGTACGCAAGTCTCCATAAGGTTTAGAAAAAGTCGCTAGGCGGATTCTGAAAAGCACACAACAGAAAGCATTACAGGGAAAAATTATTGCCATTATGCAAATGAGCAATTCACCAGAGCAAAGTATATCATCGTCTCGTTGCCATGGAATGCAACAAGAGATGTGTAGTCAGGGCAGCACACATTTGTACTGTTTGTTATGGTCCACTTTCTGGTACATCCGTTAGTATGTTACAAACATTCGGCTCAATAGAGGATTATTTAAATCTCCTTGTTATAATTCCTTTAGCATCTTATCGATATGATTTGATAGTAGTATTTATATAATCTGTCATACTGAACCAAATAAATATGTACTATATATTCGCAACATAGACCTATATGGTCCACTTAACCAAAAACCCGACCGGTTATCTTTAAATTGAAAACGTAATCGAAAATTGAAGTATGCTCACAAATCAATTGAATTATAGGACCCAACAAACCTTCACTAATAGGTTTACTAGGAGACCACGAATAATCCCACTTGGACTGCTCTAGACACCCTTTCCGTTGTGATGCCCAGAACTCCTAAGTCTGGCATTAGACGGACAGTGAAGGAGAAAGTGTCAAGATGTTTCCACCTCATCTTTCTTATTGCAACTTTGACAAGTTGCGTCAATGGGACAGTGTCTAGTAGGGACGCCTACATTGCTGGTTGTAGACGAATGCACACTGACAGGAAGGCCTGGAGAATTACACCTGGTACAGCCTTGATGGAATCCCTCCTCGTTCCCATTCTGATGGAATTTGGGTATCGGTGCCTTTTCTTTCAAGCTTATCTACTTTACCCTACAGTTCCGGTGTGGCCAGATACCTAGACAAGTGTAATATAGCAGTAGTTTGATGTTACTGCTACTCAGTTCCTGCACTCCTCGCCTGAGTTTGAGCTCACGGAGAAAATTCCGCTAGAAGTAGTTTCCGCAACGTGGTGGTCCAAGTTCTCAGGGATGCAATTGAAGTTGCATGTGTCCAGTTTCTCGGAGTCCAATAGCAACCTTCGCAGCAATGCATATGCCGACAAGGTCCATGGATAATATACCTAGAATTATGGCATTAAGTGCTATCAGTGGTGTTAGCGCTTGAACAAGTTACAGCCGTTTAGCGAGTGTCATCCACCAGATAAACACATCATATAACAGTTTTGGCCTAACTACGGATTCGTAAAGCAAAAGCACAACTTTTGAATAAAGGCCCCTCCGCCTTCCAGTAGCTCCTTTAAAGAAATATCGGGCAACCCGTACCTCGCACACACCCTCCTTTACTTTGGGTTTCATTGATCGCTTTCTATCCAGGATGAGCTCGAAGTACTTCCCCTTTTCGACAGAGTGAAATCGATAGCGATCCGAAGAGGGAATGCGGGTCTCCACGATTTTATACCTCCTCGTAAATAAAACCAATTTAGTTTTATTAAAACCAGTAAACCTTTGCTGTAGACATGCTGCGATTGTTCCAATGGCCAACAATGTGGTTTCGTTTGCCTTTCTGAGTTTTTAGTTTATACTTATGAGGTAATGCACAGAACCAAATTCTCGAAGCCTTAGCTTATGACCTCCTTGGTGTCGCTTAGAGGACTAGGGGATTACTTATTTAGGATACACAGAATACTTTATGAGGGGGTTCTGTGTATAACCACATTCTGTGGCGTCCGGACCCAATAATCTT
Source organism: Bactrocera latifrons (assembly GCF_001853355.1). Classification (NCBI taxonomy): domain Eukaryota; kingdom Metazoa; phylum Arthropoda; class Insecta; order Diptera; family Tephritidae; genus Bactrocera; species Bactrocera latifrons. Next base: position 472,848 of record NW_017535308.1, read on the forward strand.
AACAGACGTACCTTTACTGGTTCTGCCTTTTCCGGAAAACTGTTCAGTTTTCCCATATCGTGACCGCCCGTTCAGCTCTTTATCTCTTTTCGAAGATATCCATTCCAATCTCCTCTCTCCCACATCCTTCTTTGCATTGTTATTAGTTTCCATGTTATAAGGGTCCCCATTCAGATGCACCTTGACATTAACCCACCAGACACATACCACGACTGCCAGCCCATGCTATTGTACAACCATATCCAAAAACGTCATCCTAAAAATATTCCATGTCAGTCAGAGTTCCACCAGTCTAAAATTTAGCACTTTTTAACAAAATAAATATAATTTTAAGTAAGTGTTTGGTCATATCGTGGGTTAAAAACAAGATATTCATCGTGTTCTTAAAATATTGCAATAAAACTAAAGTAAATTTTGGCCAAATTGTTTTACTGAAAATATGACGGCCTATTGTCAAAAATGCGTAGAAACGGATCAAAGCTTCTCCTAGCCCTCATTTACATAATATAAAAGTTTTCGAACTTCCGGTTTACTTTATACCGTTTATATCGGTCAAGATGTGAGTTACTGAAATTCAGAGAGCATTTACTTCTAATGAGAGTGTGGTTAAAATCGAAAATTTCCGTTTGACTTTTTACCACATACATATGTATATCGGTCAATGTGGGAAGTTTCTTAATGAAAATCATTGAGGAGCTTTTTCTGGGCGTAATATGTCACACCGCCAAAAGTAGATAAAATCGGGTCAATGGACGAATGAAACTAAACTGTCGTGTATAATAAGAATTAGTTATTAAAACTCTTTCTTGAAAATTTAAATAGTACCAAATGTGCGACTAAACCAGAACTTAAAAACGTTTTTACTTTTTTTTATTACTTTTAATTTCAAAGAAAAAAATTAAGAATTTCCGCCCATTGATTTAATGAATTAAAAATTGCAGTGAACCTTCAATGAGATTAAATAGTTTCTGAAGAGTGCGCATTTCTCAAAGAATTTTATAAATCCTCCAATTCAATACTTACAAAAACATTTAAAAGCAACAAAACCAATTCTGCTGGTCATTCAGTGCCTAAAAAATACATTCAGGATAATCATTTCAAAACCCGTTGTCTCACACACTTCGAAGGTGAGACACGTTTTATGTGTCGGTTCCATCGAAATTTGACAAATTTCTCAGAAAACGTATAACAAAGGAACAGCATATCGGCCCAGTAGGAGAACAGCTTCATAAAACATCATAAACTATTAACAATTCACGTACAATAAAAAGAAAAAGAAGAATAACGAAAGAAAACACAAATAATTGACTTTTGTGTAATTTCATTGAGAAACAAAGTAAGCATCCAACCAAACAAGAAGACGGTCAACGGGTCAACCGACTTTATCGAACAGCAGGATACATGTACGTGTGCAGGACATTCCAGGACACCTGAACAACTACCAAAACACCGACAGAAAAATGGATACCAAAGCGAACGAGCCAGACAGTCTGGCGACGATCAATACTGCGTATGAGACGAACGGACATGCATTATTCTCCATACGCTATGTATGTATGTATGTGCTTATGTACATACATATAATTCTGGATATGTGGCTTAACGAATTTCTCAATGGAACTGGAACACCAACGGTGCACATACTCATAAAGTGTCGGAAAGAAGAAGAGAGCAGTAAAGTGTCAAAATGCCATAATCCGCTTTAAGGTGTTGTAGAACAACGTCTCGAATTGAAACAACGACGGTAACAATGCTGCTTAGCCAAGAGAAGTGAGGGAGGACTAACGACAGTCGTATGTACGTATACAAACATACACAAAATGTTTAGTTTTAACATTTGTGCGTGTGTGAATAGGTGCAACACCTTGTCTCTTACGTTCACCTCAGCTGCCATATGACAGTTTCGAATGACTTGAATGAATTTTTAATTTAGAGGATTCCCATTGTTCGTTCGAACATATGTTGTTGTTACATATATTCATGCATACATAGCCGTATTCTTTTCGATTGAACACAAAAGGTGAGCTGGAGAAAAATATCATTTAAAAAAAACGTTGAATGGGCGATGCATTTGAGAAATAAGAATGAAAAGAATGGCAAAACGTGCAGTGGGACAAAGGCACAGTATGATGGGGATTAAAAGGATACACTTATAGTAATTCATATTAGCATATGAAAGTGCACACAGAAAATACCCTGCAATGAAACATCGAACTAGTCAGAGAAAAATACCAGTTTAAGACTGGGAGTTCTCAAATAGAAACGTTTCAATTCCCTTTTTTATATACTATATAATTAGCAGGAGTTCATAACTTCTTGACTCAATACATTGTAAGACGTTAAATCTATTTAAAGTTTCATAATAAATTAAAAACATGTTATGTTTAAGTATATTCACTTGCGGACAAACTAAGGGGCTCACTCGTTCAGCTCGGCCCCATAAAAATAATTTAAATCAATTAAACAGTTTCATTTTATTATCCACTGCAAAACTGAAAACTCAATTTGAAATATAGAATTTTCCGCATATCTACCTAACTTCGTAATTATATTATTCAGAACAAGTGAGGAAGGGCTAATTGCGGGTACAACCAAACATTTTATAATCCAGCAAGAATCAAAGGCAGGTAAATAACTGAAGGTGCAAACCGTCAACAGATTTTCTTTCAGTAGTCACATCAACTATATCACCTCTAAATCATTCTCTGTACTCGGCTTTGTCCGTCGCAATCTTCCGACCCCTACACGTTAAAATTACTGTATATGTACATCCTTTGTTCGGTCCATTTTGGAGTATGCAGTGTTCATCTGGAGACCATCAATTGATAGGATCGAGCGTGTCCAAAAGATTTTTCTTAAATTTGCTCTCCGCTCCCTTAAGTTTGTTGACCCAATACCATCGTATACATACCGTGTATTGCTTTTGCATCTTAAACTACTGGAAAATCGTCGGTCCGTTCTCTGCCTTTCATTTGTTTTTAATGTTATTAATGGAGGTATTGACTGTCCCTATTTATTAGGGAAAATTAACTTCAATACTCCCAACGTTGTCTCAGGTCTATTTCCCCATTTTATTATATAAAGGAAAGTACTAAMTTTGCTGAATATGCTCCTCTCAAGCGTGCTATGCGAGAGTTTAACTCGATTTCCGAAAAAGTTCTTCTTGATTTTTCTCACTCTAGGGTATCCTTCATTAATACCCTAAATTMTGTTTTTTAGTTTAAGTTAATTACTTATGTACATTTAATTGAATTATTTTAGAATTCTTAGCAACCTAATTTTCCATTAGTCTGTAAGAATTAATGTTCGTAGACTTAACTAAATAAATAAATAAATAAACCCGACGATCGGGATCCAACCCATCATACATATGTATATCGACCGACTTATTCGACAGTTTTGATAGAAAAACGAAAATCATTAAGTCACCCGGATGTTATATGTGGATACCATAGGTCAAGATACGCTGTTATCAATAAAACTCAATCTCTTGTTTTCATAGAGACAACTTACATACATAAATATATGCGGTTTAGAGTCACTTGGAGTTTCGAAAATCGTTGTGTTAGATATATGGGAGCTAAAGGAAATATTGACTCGATTCAACCCATTTTTGGCACACAGACAAACCATTGTTAAGAAATTATAATCACTGAATTTCAATTGCATACCTCACACATTAGCCGATTTTGTGATAAAAAGTTTACTATAGATGTATGCTGGGGTCCAACTGTGCGGAACCTAGGAGATTGAACAGTTTTGTTGGATTTGAACAATTTTTGGTCTTAGGGTGGAATACTCTAAGTGGATTAATCTTGCAAAGTTTGGTGAAATGATCAAAAAAACAAGAAAAAACGCTATGTGTTCAGTTTATATGGAAGTCATATGCTATAGTAATCCGATCTGAACAATTCTTTTGGAGTAATCCATGTCAAATTTCGTGAAGATACCACGACAAATGCAAAAGTTTTCCATACAAGCCCTGGATTCCGATCGTTCGGTTTGTATGACAGCTATATGCTATAGTTAACCGATCTGAATACTTTCTTCGGAGATTACACTGTTGCCCTAAAAAATAACCTGTGCCAGCTTTTGTGGAGGTACATTGTCAAATGCAAAAGTTTTCCATACAAGAACTTGATTCCGATCGTTCGGTTTGTATGACAGCTATATGCTATAGTTAACCGATTTGAACGATTTCTTTGGAGATTGCATTGTTCCCTAAAAAATAACCTGTACCAACTTTTGTGAAGATACTTTTTCAAATGTGAAATTTTTCCATACAAGAACTTGATCCGATCGTTCGGTTTGTATGGCAGCTATATGTTATAGTGGTCCGATATCGGCCGTTCCGACAAATGAGCAGCTTCTTGAAGAGAAAATTACCTTTGCAAGATTCCAAAACGATATCTTAAAAACTGAGGGACTAGTTCGTATATAATATACACAGGGTCTCCGACGCTTCCTTCTGGGTGTTACAAACTTCGTGACAATCTTAATATACCCTGTTCAGGGTATAAAAATCACGTTAATGGGAAGTAGGCGTGGTAGCAGTTCATTGCTGGTCTTTAGCATTTATTTATTTTACCGTTCGTTTCGAGTGATTGTAAATAAGAGAATTTTAAGAACTGTGACCCACTAATAATTTCCCAAAGCAATCAATAATTACTGGCTAAGGATCCCAAAAAACTTAATTAAATTACATTTCCAAAAAATTACCCTATTACTTTGACCATCATGTACATATATATAATCTATTTTTTAGCCACTATTGTGTTTGTTTGTGTGTCAGCTTTTATGAAAGGTATGTACGTCGACTGCATTTGTCATTCACATCAATATGTTCCCTCAAGTGGTAATTGGTTATCTATGGTTTAGTTCTGTCGCTGAGGTTTTTCAATTGAACAGTTGTCCTGTCAGTGGTTTCACGGTAAAGGCCTCATCTTTTCATCACAATACACACATAAATGCATGTATGTTTGTAGGTGCTCAATCATATTTGCAATCTCTTTCATTTGTCTCCTTTATAGTTTTTTGCTGATTTTCCTTTAAGGATTAAGCGCTTTCAATTGTCTGTTGACAATCACCCCCAAAGTGTTCGTTTATTTGCTTCTTCTTTTTAGCACACAAACAATCGGCAGTAATCTTGTAATGAGAGTCGGCAAAACACTGAAGTCCATAGTTCGATCAAAATGCTTGAGTACAATTATTACAACTGTAAGTATCTGTTACATATCCATAATATGAGCAGGAAATGTGCATGTCACATGCGAGTACATATGTACATATGTGGCCAAATGTTTTTTTCGCTATTCTCGCTCCTCAACGCAGATATGTATGCGTATGTACGCTGTTGTGGTCGACTGCAATCGCATCGCCCTTTTCGCAACTGTGAAATTGAATGCCCAGAAACTGATGCTAATCTGAATTCGAATAACCAACAGTTATACAAGAATTCTCTATGAAGAGCCGCACATGTGTGTGTAAATCTTTCATGGAATACTACTTCGATATTTAAAATATAAGACGTTGTGCGAAACAAGCAAAAATCTCGAAACTAGATATGTGAAATTTTGAAAATTGAATACAGTTGAACTTCCCCAACTCATATCACCATAATAAAACAAAAAACTTCGAATTAGAGAGACTTCGCGTTATAGTTTTCATTCAAATTTTTCAAAACGCTTTAAATACAGATTTATACACAGTTTTTTTATTCACTTTAAAGACTAATAAAGATTATTGCTTAGAGGAATATATGTACATGCAATTGTTTATAGAAATGCAGTTTAAATAGGAATTCAAAATTGCAATGAAATGCATTACATATTTTTGGATAAAGGTTGGATCGTACGCCATCGTAAATTCTTCAAAATAGTTTATGTCGAGCCAAAAGATATGCCAACACTATCAAAGAGATCCCTAATTCGCAATCTATGACTTCCAAGCAGTGGCCTAACTATACCGTTCGAGGCCCGTGGCAAATTCATCGAATGGGCCCCCTGCCCTCCCACTTCCCCAATATATAAAGAAGCTGAACCAACAACAGTAGTATTTTTATTTTATAACATTTATTTATACACTTTTATTTGTAAGAGTTAACTAATAACTCACTACGTGAAGTAGGTACATACAAACTTTATAATTATAATTTCTTGATTTTCTAATTATTCACTTTTAATTAAAGGTACCTAATTTAAAGTACATATTGAACTGAAATCACAATTTTATTTTAAGTACACAATTTTAATTATTAAAATAAATTTCGGGCCCTAGAATTTTCGATGGATAGGATAGCCAAATTGCTTAACCTTTCTTGTCCCATAGAATTTCTTAAATAAGTTTTTTATCAATTTCAGTTTTGAAAATGATCGCTCGGCACTAGCCGTAGTTACAGGAATATTATTAATAATTCAGCAAGTTCTCTTATAGAAGATGACCTTTCTATTTCGTGTTTAAAAGAGGATCGAAAACTGAGAATTTCTTTGGAAAACGACATAGATATATCTTTTTTATATAAATGGACAAATGCTAAAGTCTTTTCCAATAAATTAGTATCATTCAAGTTTTGCAAAGTGGCAGGCTGCAAGAGACTAAAATTGGAAACAATTTCAGTCATTCCAAGCAAACGCGATCTATGTTGAGTAATGATGATGTCTAATACACGATAGAATACGTTCACTTTAAACAAGCTTTCAGGATCTTGGAGACGTTCATCCTTACAAATTTCATCAAAATGACGTTTCACTTTTCTCTGACGAGTTTTAGGAAATACAGGGTTTATAGATCATTTAACTGCAATACTATTTGCTTCCGTTTTTAAATCTTCAAATTCATGTCGATACTTTTCAAGTTCTTCTAGACAGACTTGCAAACGCTTTGAAGCATTTGAAAGATCGATGGCTTTAGATTGAAGTGCTTTAGAAGCCGCGTATATGGTTTGTAAGCCTTTGCAATGAAAAACCAGCAGCATAATAAAATTGTAGTTCTCTACCTTCATCTTCAGCAAGATAGCTTCATTTCTCTCATCTGATTTGGAATTTGATAAAATGGTTTTTGTTAGCGCTTTTTGAACATCAACATATCGAAACTTTAAAGCAAACATGGCATCAAAGCGTCCTGCCCATCTAGTTGGATTCATTGTTTTTAATGTTACTGATGGCCAAAAAAATTATAAATTTGTTGCACAGTTTCGAATAATGTTTGTATTTCTATGACCTCTTTTACTGCAACATTTACTACCAAGTTTAAAGTATGAGCAGCACAATGGACATACACTGCATTTGGCTCCATATCTCTTATGAGTTTTTGAACTCCGCCATAAGTATCTTTCATGGTATTAGCTCCATCGTACCCTTGTCCACGGCACTTATTCAGAGAAATACTTTTGTCATTTATGGATTTTATTATCTGCTTGGACATTGCTAAGGCCTTTGATCCTTAACCTCATGAAATCCTAAAAATGACTCTTTAATTACGAGCGCCTTTGGAGTTCCATTTCTATCTTTCTCGATTACACAGTAACGGTAAAGTTCACAATTGATCTGTTTTGGAAATATCTTGAGTAGTATCAAACAAAATGATATAAAACGCTGCGGTGACTATTTCATTTACCAGAGCATTTTCCACTTTTTGAACCAGAACAGCAATGAGCTCATTTTGACAAAAAAGACAACACTTTATTTGTATGTGTAATAGTAAATGTTGGGAATTGAGATTTCCTCTGACCGGGGGCCCCTTCGGGCTGGGGCCCGTGGCATTTTGCCGACTTGCCACCCTATAGTTACGCCACTGCTTCCAAGCATCATATTATTGACGTAGCGCTCGTCGAGAGGTTGTTGTCGTCCAGAGTGCTGTTCGTCTTTAACACGTTCTCGGCCTTTGAAATCGTTGCACCACTTATAAACGTTTTTGTACCACATTTTGATCATCAAATGCCTTCAACGGAAGGGACAATAATAATTTGCCACAAAAAAAAATCGTTGCTCAATAAAATCAACCTTACACAAACAAACACCTGGCAATTACTATACCAATTGTTAAACCTCGTACCCTTTCAATTTCACATTTAAATCAAATCCATTTTGACCTCCCTCAATCAATAGTGGAAACATGCGAAATCGTTTCCCACATTCACCCCGCCCATACAAACAATCTTTCTTAACTGGAAGTATCATCTGTACATGAAAACCTTGAATACGAAATATTTCCTAATAGTGTCTGTCATTGAAATGACAGCTCTTCAAGAGCTTAGTTTAACTGGCGATTCGATACTAAGTATTTTTGAGTATTTTACAAGCTATTTCTTCCAAGACAGACTATTAAATAATTTAGAGCCACTATTATTTCCAATATTATCTTCTAATAATAAGAGTTGCAGCAAGTAACTGAACACATTTTACTTTATATACTAACACATAACTACTCAGGTATGTATTTATAGTATATGGATGAGCCTATTTCCGGTAAAACAGTCACCGAAGTTAATTTAAATGTTCATTATTGCGCCAAGCTCTCCGTGCCATCCTGCATTCTCCATGGCTTTACACCTCAACCCAAACCTCCCATCCTTTTCTTAGCAAATATTATTTTTCTACGCTATCAATCAATGGTGTGCTAACCCTTCGCCAGCCGATTCCTTACTTGTTTCATTATTCCGTTCGTTGCTCATTTGCAGGAAAATTGCTATTGTATTCATTAGATTGAATGTGGAATGGTGGTAAAGGAGGCGAAACAATATTGAAAAGTCATAAATAATGAATTGAACCAGATCGACCAGCCGACAAAGAATCGAGGCATTTGCAAATAAAGAAAATGTATAAAAAGTAAAAAAAAGACCATGGCACTGCATAGGAACGCACTGAATCAATCTAAAGTAGGTCGGTATACCGGCTGTTTTCACATCACCCCAGAGGGCTTGCAAAAAAAAAACAACACTGTCGTGTGGAACGTAATCAGTTCGTTCATGAAGTAAAATGTAAGACTGCTGCGAATTGCGCAGTGATTATTTCGGAAAAATTAAATCTTTTGTGTGTTTCCCATTATTTTTTGTGATTGGTTTTTTACTTTCTTTGTTCCAACAGAAGGTAGATCTGGAGCATAGCAGACAAAGGAGCATGCAAATTTTCTTCTCAACTCTTTTCTCCTCATACAGTCGTAGAGCAACGGTAGATTCAATTTCAGGCACAAACTTTCCTTCCTTGCCTAAAGAAGCAATATAACGACTTCTTACCCCTTTATTGACGTTGCGAAAAAAGAAACAATCCATTTGCGATTGTTTTGTTAGCAAAGTTAGACAATTGATGGGAATATTTCCGCGCCCATTACATGCATTCGAACTGATAACATATAACGATCGAAAAGATTTGTTGTCATTCGTGCTGAAAACGTAATAGATATTTTATTAGTTAGTTTGTTCACTTGAATTGAGGTTTTCTGAAGATTATGATTTACATATGGGATTATGCAGACAACGCTATTTCTTAGCAATAAGATACGTTATATAGACATCAGCAAATTCGTTCAATACAAAATACTACTATGATCAAATTGAAAGGTGAATTTCGTCCATTTCATCTCCTTCAAAGTAATCCCCTTCCGCTGCAATACACTTATGCTAACGAATTTTCCAGCCATCAAAGCACTTGGAAAAATCCTTCGTCGTGATGGCGATCAGAGTCATCTTCGATTCAGCTTTTATATCCTCAATTGAAAAACGGTGTCATCGGAGTGGTAATGTGAATTTGCTGAATAGCCAGAACTTACACGAACGTAAAACAGACGAATGCGGTGGTACGATATTAGTTGAAAATGTGACGAAATGATCACCAATGCAGTAGTTGGTGCATTATCGCACTTCTTTGTTCAATAAATTCAGACATAGTAAACGTCGAAGAAGCCCCTTTAAAGCCTCACAAAAGGACGCGTATCTCAAATCTTCTTCTTTACTGGCGTAGACACCGCTTACGCGATTATAACCGAGCTAACAACAGTCGTTTCTTCTTTTCGCTACGTGGTGCCAATTGGATACGCGTCGAATACTTTCAGAGCTGGAGTGTTTTCGCCCATCCGGACAACATGACCTAGCCAGCGTTGCCGCTCTCTCTTAATCACTGAACTATGTCAGTGTCAACTCCTTGTTCCATCGAATGCGATATTCGCCGTGGCCAATGCGCAAAGGACCATACTTCTATCGCAGAGCTTTTCTCTCGAAAACTCGCAACGTCGACTCATCAGTTGTTGCCATTGTCCAAGCCTCTGCACCATATATGGGGCAGGAATTATGAGCGAATTATAGAGTTTGGTTTTTGTGCGTCGAGAGAGGACTTTGCTTCTCAATTGCCTACTCAGTCCGAAGTAGCACCTGTTGGCAAGAGTTATCCTGCGTTGGATTTCCAGGCTGACATTGTT
>NW_017535308.1:483792-516563 GCF_001853355.1 Bactrocera latifrons
TGGTCGGTTGTTGATTTTCCAGGTCTGAAGCCACACTGATAAGGTCCAATCAGTTTGTTGAGGGTGGGCTTTAATCTTTCACACAATACGCTCGATATAACCTTATATGCGATGTTGAGGAGGCTTATCCCACCGTAGTTGACGCAGATTGTGCGGTCTCCTTTTTTGTGGATTGGGCAGAGCACACTTATATTCCAATCGTTGGGCATGCTTTCGTCCGACCATATTTTACAAAAAAGCTGATGTATGCTCCTCATCATTTCTTCGCCGCTGTGTTTGAATAGCTGGGCCGACAATTTATCAGCCCCCACCGCTTTGCTGTTCTTCAGATGGGTAATTGCCATTCGAACTTCTTCATGCTCGGGCAATAGAACGTCTGCTCCATCGTCATTGATTAGGGGATTAGGTTCGCATTCTTCTGGTCATTCAGCAGGCTATAGAAGTGTTCCCTCCAAAATTTAAGTGTGCTCTGGGTATCGGTCAACTTTGGGGGTCCATTTTTTCGTAGAATTTTCGAGCATTACCCCTGTCGGTTAGCTTATCAAACTCTTCGTACTCACGCATTTCGGCCTCTTTATTTTTCTGTCTGAAGATGCATCTCGCTTCCCTCTTCAACTCTCGGTATATATCCCATCTCGCATGTGTTGTGGTCGATCGTAACTTTGCGAGGTAGGCAGCCTGTTTTCTCTCTTTCCGAAAACCAATAGTTTCGGTTGCAGCTATACGTAAGGAGTTTGAAATGCTGTCCCATAGTTCCCTTATACCGAGTTGTTGACGATTGCTCTCAGAGAGCAGGAGTGCAAGCCGAGTAGCAAATCGTTCGGCTTTTTGTTGTGATTGCAGCTTCTCGACGTCGAACCTTCCGTGTGTTTGATGGCGTGCATTTTTTGCTGCACAAAGGCGCTTGCGAATCTTGGCTGCAACAAGATAGTGATCCGAGTCGATGTTAGGACCTTGCAGTGCACGCACATCTAAAACACTGGAGACGTGTCTTCCGTCTATCACAACGTGATCAATCTGGTTGGTGGTTTTTCGATCCGGAGACAGCCAAGTAGCTTGATGTATCTTCTTATGCTGGAATCTAGTACTGCAGATAACCATATTTCGGACCCCGTCGAAGGTGATCAGCCTCAACCCATTTGGGGATGTTTACTCGTGGAGGCTGAATTTACCGACCGTAGTGCCAAAGATACCTTCTTTGCCCACCCTGGCGTTAAAGTCGCCAAGCACGATTTTGACATCGTGGCGGGGGCAGCTCTCATAAGTGCGCTCCAAGCACTCATAAAAGGCATCTTTGGTCACATCGTCGTTCTTTTCCGTCGGGGCGTGGGCGCAATTCAGCGATATGTCGAAGAACCTCGCTTTGATTCGGATTGTGGCTAGACGTTTATTCACCGCAGTGAATGATAGTACTCGGCGACAGAGTCTCTTCCACCACAAATCCCACACCAAACTTCCGCTCCTTTATACGACCACTGTAGTAAATACCATAAGGACCTACTTTTCTCAATCCTTGTTCCGTCCATCGCATTTCTTGGACGGCGGTGATGTCAGCCTTTATTTTCACGAGGACATCAACCAACTGGGCAGCGGCACCTTTCCAATTAAGGGACCGGACATTCCAGGTGCATGCCCCCAATTCGTAGTCCTTATTTCGTTTGCCACGGTCGTCATCAAAATGTGGGTCTCTCATCCGAGGCTGTTTGCTAATTTTTTTTTTTACGTGGCGGGCCTCAAACCCAGCGCACAATCCTATGCAGGGAATGTTTCGTCTTCTCACTTTACACATGACTCCATCCTCGTATCTCAAATACTTATGAATATTTTGACGTGGAATTTAGCATAGATGTCACTAACAGTACTACCAACTTACAGAAAAAAAATTACCCGTTCAAAAAACATGCGAAATATAAATTAAAAATTCTCTTTTCAATTTGATCACAGTAGTAATTATTACTCCACTCCTTCTCTGTCTATCCTTCTCTTTATTACATCCTAACGATCTCAACAAGACTGAGATGCGGTGATTGAGCTGGCCACTTCAACATTAACTTTTTGACCTACGACCCAATTTGGCACAAGTTTCGGCGTGTGCTTTAGGTTGTTGTCGTGATAAAACGACCATGAAAGTGGCATATTGCACTTGGCATGGGAAAGCATCACGTTCTCAGGGATGTCTTTGTATATGGATCGATCCTGAATGCCATTGATTCGATGATAAGGTCCAACACCAAATTCGGAGAAACACCCTCATACATAATGCCGCCTCCACCATGCTTAACCGTACCTTGGCAGTATCGGTGATCTAACCTCCTATTTTTCGGTTGGTGATCTCTTCTCATTACGTCTGAATATTTCTAATTAAATTTTGATTCATCAGAGAAAACTATTGTGTTCCAATGTTTCATTGCCCAGCTGATGTGTTCCCGAGAAATTGTAATCGGTTTAGTCGATTTTTTCTTGATATAAAAGGCTTTCGTTGTACAGTACGGCTGCTAACTTTCAAGTTTAAGGCTTTAACCACGTTCGCTACCTCTTGCCGTTTTGTAGCCTTGGGTCATCCACGATGGTGAGATGGTCACAGATCTACTGTCTCTAAATTTATTTGAAATAAAACTCGCTGTTGATTTATTGATATAAAATATTTTACAAATGGTTTTGTGTTTGTTTTTTTTTTTTTTTTTTTTTTTTTTTTTTTTTTTTTTTTTTTTTTTTTTTTTTTTTTTTTTTTTTTTTTTTTTTTCCAGCCATGGCCACTTTTTGTTATTAATTTCTTCGTAATTAGTTAAACTAAAATGTTGCTGATTCTTCAAATTCCATAGACAATGCGAAATCGTCAAAAAATAACGGGATTTTCGACCTTTATTCCGAAAATCTTCGACTAGTCCATTATGTTCTGTCGCAGTCAATATTGGGTACAAGTAATTTCTTTTCTATAAAATGTCAACTATTAAAAAAATTATAAGGTTTTTCATTGTTTCACTAAATAAACAATATGCATTTATATTCAAATACCTTTTTGTATCCAAAATTGTAATTTGGAGTATACCACATGTTTTTAGGGTTCATAGCCATCAGTCCAATATGTTCTATACTGTATGGTATACATAAATATTTAATTTCACACCATTATTAAATGCAAAAGGATAGTCAAACATTTCTAAACTGATTACACTTGTCGTTTAGTTATGCATAATATTGCAAAACAAAATTTAGTTTTAGGTGTGCAATGAAAGCTGTGAATTATTTGGGATTTGAGTTTGAAACTAACAGAAGAATTATAAATTTTAAGTTTTTTAATTTTCAACAAATTTTCAAAATCCGTTTTATATCTTCGGTCAATAAACTATCAGCCTACAACCACAAATACCTTGCATACCTCAGACCAGCTTGTATTATGAGTAAAAATACTAAGTTTTATACCTGTATATACATATGTATGTATGTATTTCACAATCTCAAGTATGCATATATTTTTCAAACACAATTTGGAAATAACTTTATTCAAATCCATATTCAGAATATGAATTACAAAACTAAACCACTTATTGACAAAAAATCGTAGTTTTTCAAAACTTTTGGGAAAATTTTCTAATATCTGCAAACGTTTTATAATACAATAAGAGCCACACCATGTATTTTACTCCCCTTTACTTCTATCCACGTGCATATTTAATTATTGAAATACTCTTTCTTTAACGCTTTTTACGCTCAAATATTACAAAAACGCTAACAAGAAAGAAACAAAACAGGAAAACCAAATATATTTTCGTTTCAGTTTTCATTTAATTACGTTATTGTTCGGGCTTTTTCTACTCTTTTCTAGCATTTTATTCGGTGTCTGGTGGCAACGTTCTTTCATTATGCCGTCATGAATAACGGAACGATCATTTGAAAGGAATGAATAGAAAAATGGAGACCAAAGTGGAAGTCCTTTTTCGTTCAACACCTTGCCGCGTTAAATAATGAATGAATTAAAAGCGAGTGCATTCATACATACATATATACATACAAACGCAAACACACCCACGCATATTGAACTTTCCCCAGGAGGCGCCCAAATGTGTTGACTCACAAGGACGTAACTACACACGCCAATCTATACACCTCTGCATGAATATACACATGCACACACACATACGTACATGGGTATACATACTATGTATGTATGTATATGTATATATGCTTTGAAACCGTATGAGGGCTCAAACAAAGGCGGTCGCTGACACAATGGCGACAAATGGAGTCGCTCTGGGCAACACAGAGAATTACGAAAGTACTGTCGCTGCTCCTTTCTCTCTCACTGTCTCTGCTCCTTCAACAGTAGGTAGCTCAACATTAGTACCGAGGAACAGCAATTGAAGATGCAGGTGAGCGGAAGAGTGGCGCAATGTGCGTTCATGTTTCTATTATTCCAAAGGACTCATAATTAAAACGAGGTGTTTCAAACGGCATGGGTAAGACCTAGACGTAGCCATACATAAATAAATATGTATGTGCGTGGAAGATTGCCGTTTATAAGTCTATAATAATTAGCTTTTAACTTGACATTTTTGAAGGAATGAGTATAATTAAAATTTTGACTGCCAGAAAATAAATCTATTAGTGTAATTAAAAGTGAATCTGGTCTTGGAGCTCTTGGCAATAAAACAGTTTTTAAATATCAATGTAAATGCCCATATATTAGGGTATGTACCAGCTTTAATGATTTACTGAATATATGCATTGTATCCATTCTTCTCTGCTGTGTTATCTTTTTTCTTTTAACTGATTATATTTATGCAAATGTTAGCCAGAACCAAAAAACTAGAACAAAATGGAATGCTAATGAATATTCTGATTAAGAAAGATACTAAAGAATTCATACAAAAACATTGTTACATGCAAAGAAAAGCAATGCAATAATGATGAAAACCGTATAAAAAGGAAATACACATTTCTACAGTGGAATGAAAGAAAATAATGGTTGTGTTGTTGTAGGGGGTACATTCATAGAAGTATATACTTACATATGTATGTACATATTTCGTACGAACATGGATTGGTGTGTAATTACTTTTATATGGTAGTAGGTGGAAAAGAGGCGGAAGTGAGATGAGCAACTGAAGACAAGCAACTGCATTGTTGCAAATTTCAATTGTTGTTCCTGAAAATTAAATGCAAATGTTCTCTGAAAAGCGTTTCGGTGGCTGCAGTTGGGGGCGAGGCAAACTGCCATTATTTCTAATACTTTTATGAACATTAAAGAGGCTGGTTTGTTCATTAAAATGCTGGTACATATGGTACATGTTTATTTTAACATGTAAAGTTAAAACGGTAATTAAGGTTGCTTAATAAGTAAAAGAGATCTTCATCATGGTTTCGATCGGTCAGTTTGTATGGCAGTTATATGACAAAGTGGTCCGATATAAACGCTTCCGACGAATGATTAGCGTCTTGGGAAAAAAGACAAGCGTCAAATTTCAGATCCTGAGAAAACCGAACTCAAGACAAGCTGAGTTCGCGTATATACAGACGAGGGACATTCAGAACATTTTGTTTTACAAAATACGAATTATACCCCGAAAAACTTTGCCACGAAATGTGTAACACGCTAAAGAACATGTTCCGTTAGATGCAAACCGTTGACCCTTTACATTTGGAGAATTATTGAATACATATGTACTTGCTATAAGATACGAGTGAAGGGTGTAGCCGAAGTTTATTTGTTCTGATTAATTGCCCCATCTTGTTGGAAATTCTTATGTTTCCAGTTAATTATTCAAATATCTGTGTTTTGTACATAAATGACAAATTACATAATCATATATAGGTTGGTACGTAAAAGCAACGTACATATGTATGTACATATATGACATTTGTAATTCATAATCAGTTTGAAAATGATATGCAAAATTTACAAATCCTTTGGAAAGAAACGTTTGCAAATTTTATTGAAAATATTAGTTTTTTATTTCAAAATATCGAAAGTGAAACACCATTAAGCTTTTATGTGTATCCAATATTCGTATTGTTTGACATCAAAAGAACTAAATCAATTGACTTTTTGGGTTTGAAACACAAAATCATGCAATTATTTGCATTATTAACATTTTTTGGATGAAATACATAATTTGTTTACTATGAAGTTGTCAAGAAAAACAAATTTGCATACTATGAAAACATAATATTTTTCTTTACAATTGAGTGACCTAAATATGCAATTCGCGGTATCTATGGAAATTATACTCAATTTTGGAAACGTCTTAGAATGAATTTAAAATGTCTTTCACATGTTTAATGTATAAAATATTAGACTGTTATTCAAGTTAAATGTGAAACTCTGTTATGAAAAGTCGATTTATAGGAATAATTTCATACGAAGTAGCATCACAAGCGCCTGCGTCGTTTACATTTTATAGTAAACTCAATGCTTGCAGAGTATTCTCAAATGGAAATGGATAAGCAAGTCTTAAAAATTTAGAACTTTTTTTAATTCAACTGAGCATTTATGAAAACAACACAAGTTGCAAGTTATCCGTATATGTATGTATGTTTATCATTTGTACTAACTACGAAACAAGTATATATCAAACACCCAAAACCTTACATACTTGTATAATGAAAGACTGCTTGCCTACTTTACTCCAAAAGGCAACGCCCATTTCGCTGAGAGCGGTGGCGAAGTTGTAGCCTCAATGTATGAAGGTGTGATGGCAACAAGTGCTTCGCAGAGCGACAAATGCCAGTTGTTGGAATACTTGTGTCATAGAGCTATCTCTTTCTATTGAGCATAGCCACCTGCTGCGCCACAGTTGGCGGTTGCCATCGCTCGTTTATACGCGATGTCCGCGCTGCCCCCTGCATATTTCATTTTGCTTTATATACACATGTACGTATATAAAAGGGGTGTGTATTCTTTGTCGCTGTTCACCATTGGCGTTGTTGCATTGGACAAGTTGTACATTGGTTGCATTCGCTCCCTTCAATAAATGGAGAGTGTGTACTTATGTTGGCAGTTGTGTGTTGGTATTGGTGAGCGCCACTTTTGGTCTATACCGGTATTAGTATTGGTGAGTGCCACTTTTGGTGTATATCGGACCAGATTTATAAAAAACTACTTACTCATAGCCACCTAAACGAAATGCGTGCCAATATGTAGTTTATGTAACTCCTGACGATTTTCGAACCAAATGTACAGTGCAGCGAGCATGGACCTCTCGAGCTTCGCTCTCTTGGATGCTTGCGTATAAATCTGCTACCATATTCATTGATCAAATACACATAGTCTAGAAGTGAAGTGCAATTACTGAGAGTTCATGTTACTACATTTTCTCAGTTTCGTTGAAAGACGTACATATTTGGATTAAGACTTTGGGTTGGTTTAGATATTTAAAATATGATAATGCACACGTGCTGTTTGCACATTCAAGGAAAATATTACGATTTTTCCTTTCCTTTAAATTCATTTATTGAATTTCTCAATTTGATTCGAGTTTTATGTGTTCTCTTTGCCTGTGCCACAGACGTCGATTACACTTTTGGTCTGCGGACTTCTGTGCGAGTTTCACTCCCCGATGACTGTATCCCTCATTGCAGTAGGCCGTTTCATCTAACTTCAACCTTTACTTCTATTCAAGCTCCAACCATGGCTTTTCCATCCTCCTGGGCGAGCTTGCCAACATGTTCACACCTTGACATGGCAGTTTATTTGCTTGTTCACATTCTCAATCGTCTCAAATGCAGTGGTATTCAGGTATATAGATATGTATATGTGTATGAATTAAATAGCATAGATATTCGTATGAATGGTTGCATATTTTTTCTAATCTCTCCTTCAGTTTGATTTGTTGACGTGCGCGTCTGGACGCGAATTCACTTTTAGTCGTTCGAATTAAGTAAATATTTACTTAAGCTCTCCAAAATTTTCTCAATTCAAAACCGAAGTTGATTGATTTTGATTAAATAATTACAAACGTTTTACAAACGCTTTTTTTGTAGCAGTATCCACAGTGTTGGGATAGGTGCAAAATTTAAATGAATTCAAGTAAAATCTTAAACTTTAATAATTTCATATATCTATTCATATTAGTATTTTAAATCGGAACTTTTTAGTAACTAGCGACATTATTAAAGCTAAATTTTAAGACTCTCTGCTCCAAGTTAAACCCTAAACTTGTCTTTAATGTTCAGTTGTATAGAAATACATCTATTTAAAAACTAAAAAGAACGGTTAAAGAGTAAACGTGAAATATTCGCAACAGAAGAAAAGTTACACACATAATTATCCGCATTCCAATCTTTGTTTATAATTTTTGCATGTTCTATGAGTGTACAAGTGTTTCCAAGTGAATAAAAATAATATGTTTACTAAAACTAATTTTTTCATATTTAAGAAAACTTGATTTCAAAGTGTAAACGTGAATACAAAGAATATTAAATATTGAAAGTCGAGATATCATAGATAAGATAGATTAAAAAATTTGCCGAAAAGGCTTCTTGTGTCCTTAGAATCTACCTCACTCTTTTAATGCTATTTAAATTGCATGCCAATATAAAAATGGCTAAGAAGACAGAATTTATGAAACAGAAAACAAATAACGATGAATCCACAACGTTTTCGAATAAACTGTTTTTCATTTGGATACCTTTTCAATCTCCAACAAACTCATGGAATTCATTTCGGCGGTCAAAATCCTCATTTTATTACTCATTCTCCTGAACTGTGCTTAAGATTTGTATGTCATTTGTCTTACATATTGAAGTGAATACTCGCATCAGTATGTGTCAGTAGCTTAATTTAAACTTATTCGTTAATAAAATCATTTTGTGGTTGACTATATACTCCAGAATAGAAGTCAATTAATTTTTAAAACAAAATAAAACTTTTTTTGTTTTGTGTTTAGTAAACTAAACAATTTTCGTACAAATTAAAACTAAAAACGGAATAAAAGTAAACCAAATATTTACCTAGACATATGTATATCAATACATACTAGGTTCAGTAATTGATTTTAATATTTCTAAAATAATCAAATAATTTGACAGGTTTTGAATCTTTTGTTAAATACCATGTTTCCATAGCGCGTGGACTATAATTATACCTAAATTAATTTCGCATGTTTTACATTTACGTGTAAAGAAATATGTATAATTGATTACTAGACCAAACTCCTTTGTCCTATTGATAAAAAAAAGGTTAAAATTAAAGCTAGAAAATACTTAGGATATTAACATTCCAAAAGTTTATATATTAATTCGACAAATTTTACTACATTCCTATGTGCACCAGCTGTCGAAGTTTCTTTCAATTTGAACTCTCAAATTTATCTAAAATACAAAACGAAGATATGTTTTAAATTTTAGACGCCTACTAGTATCCCGCGATAATTTCCTTAGTTTTTTCTAGACTTAACAAACCGTAAATAAAGCAAATAGTAAATTAGTTTCAATTCAACAACTTCCACATTACTAAAAGTATTCTCTCAATCTCTATAGTTTTGCGTTCTGTTTAACTATATAATTAAATATTATAATTTCCGTTAAAGCTATATTAAAAGAGCAAAAAATTGATGTCGCAATACCAGTTTCAATGACAATTTGTTATTTTCTTGGGAAAATCGATAATAAATGTGCTAAAACCAAAATCACAGACTATTTTCAAACTCTTCGCATGTGCCTATATACATGTGCATATGTATGTACCTATGTGTCTGCACATATGAATATTCTGTATGTATGGAAATTTTACAGAAAACTTTATCTTAAACTTCTTACTTCACTTTTGATATCAGCAAATATTTCTATAAAATGAAAGAAAAGAGCAAAATTTTGAACATTTGTATCGGTTGTATCTGCATGTTATAAGCATGTATATGTTTGTGTGATCGTTGTGTATTTTATTGCATATTTGGGGCGGCATTTCGATGCCCCAAGGTCTTGTGGCAGCACCGTAACCAACAATATGGCTAACAACGTCCAGTGTACATACCTTTGCAACAATAACAAAACACCACCAATGTCAGTAGGGGAGAAGGAAACTCTTACCAGCTCTTTCTGTGAACAATTCTGTATTTACACACAGCTAGTGTTCTATGTTATTGTTGTTGTCTGAACTTAGCTCTCCACTTTCGTACTTATACGTATGGAACTCTGTAGACAGTTTTACAACAGTAAATGGACATTGACTATGATATGAGAGCCAATGCTTGTTCTTTGAGCCATGGTGAGTAGCAAAGTGCTCATTATTATTTGAATGAGGTGAGGTTTGTTGTATATGAATATAAAAATAATTAATTATTACATTTTATCACTGTCGAAAAATGTTAAATTAAACACATATTTCCTTAGTAGGTCGGATATATGTACATATCTATAGTACATGGACATATGTATCTAGGTAAATAAATGGGAATTAATTATATGCGAATTAAAACGTTTTAACCGTTGTATGCCGTATTCCATACGTACATACATATGTACATACATGCATATGAATCCACTTGCACTGCATATGAATATACAAATATATATGTATGTAAGTATGTCGATAGATAGATATACATATGTATGTATGTATATGAAGTATTTACCTACTGTGGGGATGAGGTTTACATTCGCATTTGCTATTCGCAAATCCAACTTCGCCTCTTCGTATTCACATATTCGTCATCGACGTTGCCAGCGATGTAGTCGTCGTGGTGGTCGTTGCTTGCTCAATACCATCCCCACTGCCGTCAGACGCCAACAAACAGCTCATAACTCCAGCGCCATTTACATATCCCCAAGCATTGCCGTATTCGTTGTGCCTGTGTGCTTTTTCTTCTACTGTGCATTATTGTTGGCGTTGTGGCATTCTACTAACTCGCACTCGTATTGGAGTGTTGAACTGGATTGGATTGGATTCGGATTTTTTTGCGTATCTGTGAAATTGTTTTGGCCCGTGTCGTTGGTCGTTTGTCGTTTGTTCTCTTTCGATTTTTTCTTCGATTTTATTCGGAGTGTTTATTGTTGTTATTGTTGCTGCTGTTTTTGTATGTCTCATTTGGTTCTTTGGCGCTCTTCTCGCTTTAGCCAAATTTCCACAAAAGTTCAACTCAGTTGTGTGACTTTTTCAATTGGCTCCAGTTTCACGCGGCGGTTTTGAAAACGTGGCCGACGCGAATTTCAAATGCTGGCGCGTTCCGTTGTGCGTTTCTAGTGTGCTAAATAACTTTGTTTGTAAGTTGGATAAATCGAATGGAACGATATACCAAACACATGCATACATATATACTGCATTACGGCGGATAAAAGAAAATATTAATTACAAAAACTATTTGAAGTGATTTTTTGTGTTTCGGCACTAATATATGGGAACTTGTATAATACATACATATCCTTGAGTGGAAACGCTACGGATGTTATTGAAATACAGCGAAAAGAAAAAAATCAAAAGCCATCAATAAATAACCTAATAATAATATCCCCATTGAAGTAGATTGAAAAACAAAGCTCTTTCTACCTATTAGCTAGACAGATAAATAAGGTTTGCACCACAACCTAAGGTCTATTGTGCCCACCCACCCCTAAATCACAACGTCAAGGCGATGTGATCCCCATTAAGAAACATGGATTCAAGGGCTTTTAAAACTTACTTATCAGAAAACGCACCATTTGTCTAATAAGAAATTCGATTTTTTCAAATATCCGCACTGTACAATACCGTAAATATCTCATCAGTTATATAACAGCGATGTTGTAACAGTTTCTATCGAAATCAATTTTGCCGTCGGTAACTTCTGATTCCATTTTAAGGGTGCATTTAGTGAAAAGGCTAGAAAAATATGAAGTATTGTTATCAAATAAATTTGAAATTTTGAATTTTTGAATTTTGGATATTAGTTAAATAAATTTTGCTATATATATGGCACTTCAAAAGATAATGGTGCCGATTACTTTTAAAATAACATTATTTAATACGTGCCGTCCCTGTTGCACTTAATTTGAATATGTAATAAATTGCTTGCAATTATCAGCGAGCACTGAAAAGTTGGTATAGATTTTGATTTTACTTCCAGATAATATATTTAAATACGCAGAAATAGCAAGTTTGATAGTTATTTCCTATTTTATATTATATATGTATGTACATATATTCGTGAAGAATTCTCTATAATTTCTTGTTTCCCTTCTTGTTTATTAGCAACTTCCCTCTACCAGAAGTTTTCAGTGTTTCGTGAGGGTATTCAAGCACTTTCAGTTACCCGTTGAAAACTGACATTTTGCATAGAAAATACCGACATTCAAAGCATAATGCATTAACCCTAATTAACGCTCATTCGAGTTATTAAAAATAACTTAGATTTGCTTTTATGTCAAAATTACCAAGTTAAAAGCTTTACCTGCTTTATTTGTATAGTGGAGGATAAAAAACTCATTTGCATTCGATTCCTTATTAGAGTTATTTTAAATTTTTTACATTTCTCCACATGAAAAAAACTATTTAAAGCTGATGAGACAGCAGAGGCTTGATGAGCAGAGTATGTTTTATATATTTATATATTTTTTATTATAACCCCGATGCTTGATAGCGGCCTAATAAAATCGTTGAAACCGAGTGTGTGGATAAAATGAATCTAACGGAGCGATATTCAAAGGGAGAACTAAAATAATCAGTTAAATAAAAATATGAATAAATTATTTTCAGAAACAATACATGCTATTAGAGGAACACACAAGAACAGTAAAACATACAATTAAAGTGATAAAATCAAAGAATAGAGCAAGTTTCCCGAAATGTCAGTGAAGCGAGCCAAAGTCAATAAAATGTACATACATTTATATCTATGCACCTAAATATGTATCTGAATAGTCCGACTTGTGTCGAATAAACATTATAAATAGCAATAAAAAAATTAATCACAAAAAGTTATTCCGTAGAAAGGCTGAAGCCAACTGCAATAATAAATCGTGAACGCGCAGTCACAACCATAAAGGTCTATATACAACAACCAAAATTAAATATTAAATACAACAATAACACCGGTCAAAACCGTTTATTGATTGTAAAAGTTTTTAATTCGTTACTTGTATCGTCTCTGTGCTTATGTATGTGATGCTAGTGAAGGAATATCCGTTCATACAAAGCCCAATATCTAATCAAAGTAACCGCATCTAAGTTATATATGCGCCTGTGTGTGTGACCTTCGTTTGGGCTAGGAAGAGTGTTTCAAATTGGGCCATCGAGTGCAACAGCAACAATGACGAGCAAAGCACTGATTTTGTAGCTTGAAAGCTGCTGTAGAAATGACAAAATTCTCCGATGCACAATTTACGTCGAAGCCGATACGAAATCACATAAAAATTCTCAACAAGTTTATTACTTTTAAATCGTGCAGTGGCCAAACCCACAGCTTACAAATTCATATTCATAACATACAGATGTATGTAAAAAAAACAACAGGCTCGAATAACTCGCCAAAGTGACACGCATCGCGCTTGTAAAACACTCTGTGCCTGAACTAAGTATCCATAAATATTTATAGGCACCAGAGTCACAACAAAAGGTGTTCTTTATAAACATACTAAAGCAGCATTTAGCTGCAACATAAACTGATTTGAGTTTCACTACGGAGATACCAAAAGATTAACTGGAAATGACTAAAATATTAAGGTAAGTAGTTACTTATTTGAAATCTTCGAACAATTGCAGTATTATATTAAATAAACTAATTTTTCATTTTTTTCCTATATGCAATGCAACTGCAATCTTGTGAATTGAAATTTTCAACATTCATGTTTTAAAAAATGATCTTTTTTTCTGTAGGAAGTTCAAGTCTTTTGAAAAAGTCTCGAATTGATTTATTGAACCGTGTACCTGATCTCCCCTTAACCCGTTACAGACACATTTAGGCGTCTAATACAGATATGCATAAAACTAACATGAGACTTAACAAGCAATCCGGCAGCAGCGTGATATTTTGTAAGCAGTAAGGAAGGGCTATATTTGGGTAAAACCGAAGTTTTCATACTTTTGCAACTTACAAAGATTAAAGCCGGCCGGGGTAATACCATCAGGTACATAAGGCTTGTTAGTCTATGGTCTAGTTTTCAAAATTTCTATTTTACTCTAAGCACAAGGATGCACCGTTATTGGAAAAATAAGCTCTCTAAATTTTATTAACACGTGAATTGCATTGGTCGATATATGTGGTATAAAGTCACCCGGAAATTCGAAAATTCGAAAACCTTTATATTTGGTACTACTTTTATATATGGGCGCTAAGAGAAGTATTGACCCGATTTAACCCATTTTTATCAGGCAATTATTTTCTCCAAATCTCACACATTCCCCGAAATTTCTCGGTAAAAAGTAAACTATATATGGGGTCCACATAATTGGTATCTAGGGGCGTGAACAGTTTTGGTCCAAAACTGTGCTAAATGGGAAGTAGGCGTGGTTCATCCATTTCGTACTGCGACTTCTGAGTTTTAAATGAATGTTATATACTTAACTTGGTTGACATCGGTTGATCGCGTAACGAGATATATGATATTACATAAAAGTGAGCGATGCCACACCCTAAAAGTCTAGTCTATCCGTAGTGCATTTAGTTATTGATTAATTGGTATTTTTTTTTTAACAAATTTGCTTATTTTAACATGAATGGTTTGAAAGATAAGAACCTATTACAAAAAAATTTGTAATTAACTTCAAAAATCGATTCAGTGTTGCCCATTTTATGGTGATATATAAGAAATACATATTCATTCACAAGCCCACTCGTTAGGCGCGTCTATGCCGACAGCGTGTGGTCTATACATATTTGAATGATGTCAAATTTCTTTAACTTTTCAGTGCCATTTTGCCTACGATTAAATATTGCTAAAGTATATTTTATAAAAAACGCTTTTCTCAGTGTAACAAATGTGCAGCGAATATGCTGAAGAGTTATATAAAAGTTCGAAAAAATTATAATATATTTAGAAAGAGATTCGGTTTCAGAATATATGTTATATAAAATATCCGTGCTTACATTTATCACTATGGTTAAGCCAACAGACGCCTGAAGGCCTCTTTAACAATGTGTGGCAAATCCGAACTCTTGATTACCCCTCATTTATATTATCATTATTACCCATTTTTTCAAATAATTTCCAATTTTATTACAAAAAAGAGGTTTTGATATTGTATCTCCAACAATGATACTTCACCGCTACTCAATCAGTTAAGTTTAAATATGGTAGAATACATTACAAAAACCTGATTAACACTGACAATGATAGTCAATCGGTTACACTGACAACTTCCGTTTTTGAGCACTTCGCTCGTATTCGGTCACACGCGTTCTTCACTAAACACTATGCATGCAATTAATTTAGGCAGTCAATAAGAAATGCTATCTAACAAACTTAAGTTCAAAATCCGACATTGTAAGCGAAAAATGTTACTTTATTAACAAATTGCCTAACAAACAGAAATCTTATTCCACTTAAGCTAACAATGCCACCACACAAAGCCCTCTCGAATTCATTCATACTCTATTTCATAACATTAAAGCAGAATTAAAAAGTTGGAAAAGAAATCGATTCATCTAGTCGGAAAGATAGCGGCTGGTTCCAAGACGTCTAGGCGCAATATCCATTCAAATACGCCTTGACGGCTTTCTCCACTCACGCAGAGCGCTCGCGCGTTGAGTCGCGTCTGCGCCCCATTGCGCATCTACATATGTATGTATGTAAGACTCTATTTTGCGGCCATGGTTTTATTAATCCGGTAACACCAGTTGAACAGTAATAGATATCAGTGTTTGAAATTTATAGCTCACAGCTAAATTACATTAACATGTAAATATGACGCGCAAATGCAGCAGCCGCTTATGAAAAAGTGAACAAGAGACGGATAGGCAGCGAACAGTCAGCAGGTTTTGACCGCCGGCAACCACTATGCTGCTCGTGCGACTAACTAACTTATAGGAACACAGTGGGAACAAATTGCCCGCTGCCACTTGACACATGAGCAAATATTTTCTACAAAACAAACTCAACAATAAGAATAACAATGGTCGTGTATTGGACACTCACAAGAAGGGCCGCAGTAAAGGAGGGCAGAAAAATGGTCAGAATCGAATGGAGCCCACCAAAAAAAGGGAGACAAAACAATAAGGTTCCACATAAATGCAACAGAAGAGGCGTAAAGCATAAGCAACGATTTGGAATATGCTTTGAAAGTGGCTTTAGGAACGTTGCTCCACTATCTGTCTGTTTGTCTGTCTGGCAAACAAGAATTATGATCGGCTTAGCCACATGCTGAGCCACTGCTTAACTCACCCATTCAGCCACCAGACTCGCGCAGGCTTCTTGGCTTCCGAGTCAACGCCGCACCGAAGCGATTTTTGACACTTCAGAGTGGATAGCTGCAACTTCAATAGGGAAAATAACGCACTTTTTTGTATCTTTTGTTGATATTTTTTTGTTACTTTTACTGTCCTTTTCCGCGCCATTGCGGCTGGCAGCTGGTCGCTTGTTTTACATGTTGCTTTTGTTGTTTCCTTCTCTGTTCTTGGCGAAACAGTAGTACCCCAAATGTCGTTTCGGTCTAGTCTTCGTTTGTCAAAAAAGCACCAAGTGTTCTTGTGTGTGTGCATTCTTTTCCGTTTGTGCACCTTTTTAGGTGCGCTTTGTTCCTTGGCAGCCCCCTAATGTTTATAATTAACTACTTTCACACTCGAATACAATCACGCACGCATGTGGGCCACAATTGCCGCGCACTGCCCGCCTCTTTATCCCGCTCGCTCACATGATTCAAGCCAACGCTGCAAATTGAAGCAATAAACCTGTAGGTGGATGCTATGAAAGAGCCACAGGCAACAAACCCCTGTTGCTCTGGTTTTTCAGTTTGGCATGTGTTTATTGTTTTAATTAAAATTTCAATCGAATGGAAGAGATTTTGGAAATTCGTCCAGTAGTTAGCGCAAAAATCTGAAAAATATCTACATTTTTTTGCATATTCTAAATGAATGCAAAATTAAACACCTATTGTATGTATACTTTATAAGCATTAGAAAGGTTTTGATCCAATTTTTTGTGAGCTCAGGCTTGCTGTTGAACGTAATTGGTCCCTGAACCACACCGGTCTCTGGTGCATTCTCCGAAAATGTGAAAATTTGGTGAACGGGATGATAACGCCGCACACTCTCCATTTAACCCTCATGTTGGAAAACCTAAATATGTGAACCTCGGTGCAACCAGCTGATTTTTGGCGCTCGATATCGGCACACCTCTGAAATATTTCATTGAAATTCAGGGAGAATCTTTTCCCGATATTAGTACGCACTCGTGCAATAAATTCATATATCTAATATATACCGATCAATAATGGAATCGCAATCTAATAATAGTAAGTTCTTATGCTAAAATGGATAAAATTGGTATACGTACTACCCCAACTTCCTTATTCTTAGAAACTTAGACGTAATGTCCAATATGTCAGTTCAGCATGTGAATTATCTTCACAAAAGTGCATGAAAATATATTCTCGAGTAAAAGTTGAGTAATGTCAAACCTTAATTCAATGAGTCCAGAACCCTTATAGTGATTTCACACTTTCCACCTGGCCTTAAACCACTTATATTGATGGAAATTTGTGATACTTTAAAATTGGTATTTGTCGGCTTTTATATTTTGCCATAAATTCCATAAAAATGATATGTGAAACTTTAAACTGTATTTTCTATTTAGTTTCAATCTTGCTTAACTTTGGGTGATCCTGTAAAAGTCTCAAAACAAAATTCTCTGCTTAATGAGATACCTAACTAATTCATGGCTTTAAGTGAGACATGAGCACTTATACTCATGTCTTCATTTTGTGTGAAAATCAGTATTACAAAACTGGCAATTTAAAATATCCTCTAATTTAAATGAGAGCTTTAGAACTAGCGATTTGCAACGCCACTAAATTTCAACTAAAGATTAACCCAGAGTTTGAGCCGCTATAGCACTTCGGAGAGACAGTTTTTATGCTCACTCTAATATATCCTTTTGTCCGATTATATATATTCTAAATTCGTAAAATATATTTTAATGTCTTTGCCTTATTTAACTTGTGTGGCGCTATAATGCTGTTTAAATGTCCTCAATTTCGTTGTCATGTACCCTAAAAGTTGATCTTAATAAATTTCAATGCCGATAGTGACATAATTATTAAATAGCTTTGGTATGGATCTATAATGCATCAGTTGACATTATGAACAAGTTATGTCATTCAGCTGTCAGGAAGTTCAATTTAAACCGCATAATAATTAAATTGCTCGGTTATGTCGACAGAATCGTAATCGAACTTGGAGTTGTATTTTGTCATAACATTTTTTTTGGATTTGCTATTTAACGGAGATAATAAATCTCACCGGTACGAGTGATCTCGAAAAAATATTGATGATCAAATATTTGTTATCAATTTTAAAAATTTTCGAGAAATTTTTAAAATTTTTTGGTTACACTTTTAAGCAAAAACCAGTAAAAAGTCGGACACAGTTTCCGCATGAAATATATCGTAAAATTCGGAGCTCTTTTATTTTGTGTCTATGACTGGATTTTCCAGGAGAAAGTGCCCATATCTTTATATTCCCCTATTACTTCTTAATAATGTAATATTATCGAAATATCCAAAGTATTCATCCAACATCAACTTCACAAACATTATGGTTCGCTTTCATTTACTGTATAAATTTCGCTGATGAAATACCTCTTTATCAAAATGGGGTTGAATGTTAGTAGTTGGCCAAGGACGTCCAACCGAATTTGATCTTCTATAGACGGTCACCACAGTATATGTCAAATACCATTTTTCAGATCAACTGCATGATGGCCACAACCAACGCTTTCTCAAAATATACAAACAGAAGAGCAGAGGACTTTTAACTCGGCAAGAAGATACGTAATTTTTGTTAGTGCTTGTAGAAAATTGTTCACAACACTTGCATTGGGAACACTCAAAACTGTGTAAACGTTATGACCCACATACATATGTGCTTGGTTGACTGAAACTTTCAGTGACCTATCTAACAAACTATGTCCAAGAAGCAGAAATATACTTACTTATATGGTGTTTTAGTGGAAGTCGATGTAGACTAAGATTTCGCATCACATTTACTTTAATTAAGGAAGTTTTGTATCGAAACTTGAAAGCAGTTTTGCTATTTGACATATGAAATCATCTCTAGTACTTACGGTCCGACATAGCTTCGGGATAAATGTTTAACCCGTGACAGTATTTCAGACTTATAAAATATTCTCATCAAATCCATCGCCTTGTCACGCATCTAACAAAGGCGTAACCAAGTTTTACAGAGAGAACTTATGTAAGGTCAAAATAGATTCCAATCAATTAACCTCCCCAATTACCTATACGAATTAGCAAATCCTTATAAAATACGTAATTGACAAAGGATACTTATAATGGTTTCACACAAGTAAATATGCATGTAGTACCTTATAGTCACCAACTTGTTTAAATATTTGATCAGCAAATGCAACTTTAACGAAGAGCTGTTTTTTTTACAAACTCAATATCATTAAATTGTTTGCCAATTATTGACTCAAGTGCGCTAATTTACATGCAAATGATGAAATTCACTCAATACTAAAAGCGTTTTAAAGGTAAATCTATATGTATTGTTAGTTTTTGTAATTGCAAAAATCTTTTTTTAATGGACTGTTTGAAGAAATTAGTCAGAAATAAAACTTAATTAAACGCTGTTATGATGTTTCCTCCCTAGAAAAGCAACCAATGGAAGACGTTTTTGAATAATCGAAGAACAAAACACTTCGAAACTGAGGTGTTTTTCAGTGTTGAGCTGTTTAGTCTAAGAGACCGAAACCTCTCGCTATTAATTTAAAAAATTGAACATGATTCGACCTGGTTAATTGTACATACGAGTAAATGAAGATACGTACATCTGTGCCAAATGTCTCATCAAAATAATCATTAGTGTTTAGTATACGCTTGTCTCTCTGAAGCTCATATAGCGTATTTAGCGATTTTTATGATGAGTGAAATTATTCAGCAAAGAATGCGGAATCAAATTTCTGATGCAGAAACATTCAGAATGTTGAAAAAAGCCTTCGGTGATAAAGGGTTTTTCATTGGAGCAAATTATTCAAGGACGGTCGCGAACGCGTTAACGACGAACCACATCCAGGACGGCCATGAACTGATGATCAACATGTCAATAAAATAAAGGAATATTGTTTGAGGTTCAACGATTAAGAGGCAAAGATCTTACTGGCATCGTTGGAGTATTGGAAGGATCAGTGAAAACCATTTTGAAAGAACATTTGGGACTAAGAAAAGTGAAAGCATGATGGCTTTCCAACTACCAGGATGTCATGAAATATATTATTACTAGCGATGTGTCTTGGATCCATGCTAATGACCCCGAAGCAGACGATCGATCAGCCGAATATCGTAAGATGAGCTGAAGAAGAAAAAACCACCTCAAATCGAGGTTATGTTGACAGTTTTCTTTGATTATCGAGGTGTGGTACACTCCGAATTCCTTCCGATCAGCCAAACTGTCAAGAAAGAAAACTATTTAAGTCTTATGCATCCCTTGAGGGGGACGACATAGACTTGGAAGAATAAACAAAAAATTTTAAATTTCCAAACGTACTGCTTTTGTCCTTCTCGATTAGTTTTAGGTGTCACAACTAAATTTTATGTGAACAAAACTATTCTACTCAATACTGAATTTGGTTCAAATTGGAGATATAAGATTTTATCTAAAAAAGCTATTGCACCCATTTTTATATCGATTCACATACAATCCTTATACCCTGAACAGCATATTTTAAGCTGCCACGAAGTTTATAATGTATATGTTTATATATAAATGATCAGCGAGTCGAGAAGACTCGATTTATGGCAAGCAAGGTGATGTTCATCGTTTTCTTTGATTACCATGATGGCAGTATATGCTTTAGGGGCTTGTGCAATACATATATTAAACCTTTTAGTACGTGGAAATGCCGGACGAGAGGACAGAGAGACATCGGACCACAATGCGTCTCATCTCATATTTGGATATACACGTCTACACCTATCTTTATTATTAGTTTTAAGTGTTGTAGAAAACTTTTAGCTGAATACAATTATTATCCGTGCAATTTTTTGTGAGAGAAAAAAAATAAAAGACATAGGGACATAAACTTATAAGTAACAATGAAGCGGCTGTAAGCGGAGTACAAAATAATACTCGAAATTCGGCGCAGCAGGATTGCTGATTGTAACTACTGTGGAGAGATAGCCGGCTGTAATATAGTACATGTGGCAAAGTCCGAAACTTGCCGAAGTTATTGACTCGCATGCGTGTATATACACACAATACATATATATAAAAAATCAACCAAACATAAAGATCTCACAGTCACTATGGTTAAACTCGAATGTGGTCTGGCATGTCACTTCTGTCCAACAAGTTGTTTGACACTTCTGTACCATGGAAATAAAAGCACCACAACAAAAACAAAAGTGAAGCCAAAAAGGCATGTACCAGCTATAGTGTTAAGAAACTATCATCTTCCAACAATAACTCTGTTTGATTTCATTGGGGATTAGACAGAGTCATGCAGGCTATTTGCATCCGCTTACTCAGAATGGGCTCCAACTTTAACGGCTCATTGCGGACGCTGGATATGTGTGCAACGCCGACTCCGACTCCGACCTCCAGCTGTTACCATAAATTTGCAGCTTAATCCGTCGAACAATTTCGCAGCTAGGCAGCCGGTCAAATTTTGATGGTAACTTTAGCGA
Organism: Bactrocera latifrons; assembly: GCF_001853355.1. Lineage (NCBI taxonomy): Eukaryota > Metazoa > Arthropoda > Insecta > Diptera > Tephritidae > Bactrocera > Bactrocera latifrons. Next base: position 505,562 of record NW_017535308.1, read on the forward strand.
AATCGAAGATTAACACGCGAACATTTGCCGCCAACACAACATTCCTACCATAACACTTTCATTTTATACTCTGAAAGGGTATACATTGTGACGAAAAAGTATTCGGAAATTGTAAATAAAACGCACGATTATTTACCAAAATTTCCAGATGTAATATACTTATGCCAACGATTTTTCCAATTCTCGACATGCTCTTCATAAGCACTTTTTGGAATGGCCTTCAGTTCTTCTGCGAATTTTGTGTTATCTCTTGGGTCGACTGAAAACGGGTTACAAGAAGCGGAAATTTTAGTTTGGGGAAAAAATCACACGGAGCCAAACCAGGTGAATACGGTGGTTGCTGGATGGTATTAAATGCGTTTTTGGCTTTAAATTCGGTCACAATCATGGCTCGATGCGAAGGTGCATTACATCGTGTAAAATCCATGAAGTGTTCTTCCACAATTCCGATCCAATACGGTCAAATAGAACTCCCTACTGACCGTCTGTCCCTCGGGAACAAATTCACGATGCACCAAACTACAAATAACGATTGTTCTTGGTATCAGTTCGTTTTTTTTCCATTCCGATGATTGTTGACTTGTTTGCGAATCAAACTCATGCCGATGGGACATAATGCTCTACATAAACCTTGTATAGGAATTGGCACGAGCAAGATTGTCCAAAGAGAACCGTTTACGGCATTCTTTTTGAAAAAAAAAAATCAGCTTTATCGGGGCGAGTCAAGCAAATACCCAGAATTATTCGAACAGACCCGCGAGAGATGTCGAGCTCTCATGTTATCTCTCTAACACTTGCCTGACGATTTTCAAGCACCATATCCTTCACTTTTTGAATATTTTCATCAGTTGAAGAGGTCGAAGGGCCTCCACAAAAGGGTATGTCTTTAACGATCTCTCTGAGAGGTACCGACTTAAGCAGCTGCTGTAACAAAACTGTTAATATTTGACATAGTAATTAAAGACCTGTCAACTTAGCAAAATACCTTTTTATACCTTGAACAGGGTATGTGTCAATGTGTTTTTACGTGAATACCTGTCTATGAAGACTAAACTCCACGGTGCTTTCTATTGCTAGAAGCACATAGAYCAATACAATGCGTTGATCAGCGCCCCAAAGCATAAATGCATTTTGCACTTAATTTTTGGTTCCAACTGGTTAGGGTGGAAAGGGACACCCTAGTCACCTTGGTCGAGTTCTAGGCCCATCTAAAAACTCTGCCGTACTTTGGGTCCAGCACCCGGCCGCAGTGCGACTCCACATTGGACAAAATGCCCTTCCTGCGTTTAGGTTTAAACCACAGCCACTACGAATCTTTACAAAAAGCCAAACCCAATGAGCAGATTGGAGTTACCTCCAAAGGCTTACTGCTCCCCGTTGTACCAGGTTTAAGTCTTTGGTCTGACTTTGTAGCTTTTGCCACTACCAGTTGAGTCCTCAAAAACTCAATGACTGGTTGCATTTGTCGCTGTGACAAATACCTTATATTTTGTGATATAAATATAAAGCTAAAAATTTGACTTCCAGCAGAATATTATAGCACTTATCTGACTTAGACCATGTYGACATCAAAACATGGTCTCTAAAGCCTGACATAGTGCATATGGCTTTTAGTCGCCTCTTACGACAGGTATGAATTGCCGCGGCATATTCGGCTTCCCCTCGAACCCGGAGCGGTCCCCCTACCCGCAGGGGGAAAACAGTTTATATTAAGTTTGTCACGAAGTTTGTAACACCCAGAAGGAAGCGTGGGAGACCCTACAAATTATATATATAAATGATGAGTATATTGAGCTGAGTCGATTTAGCCATGTCCGTCTGTCCGTCTGTCTGTCCGTCTGTCTGTCCGTCCGTCTGTATATATACGTCAGTTTTTAAGATATCGTTTTGAGATTTTTCATACGTCATTTTCTCTTCAAGAAGCTGCTCATTTGTCGGAACGGTCCATATCGGAGCACTATAACATAAAGCTGCCATATAAACCGAACGATCGGAATCAAGTTCTTGTATTGAAAACTTTCACATTTGAAAAAGTATCTTCACAATATTTGGCACAGGTAATTTTCTAGGATAATTATGTAATCTCCGCATAAATTGTTTAGATCGGATTACTAAAGCATATAGCTTCCATACAAACTGAACGCATAGTTACTAACAGAAATACACCTGTGAAGAGTATATTAGCTACGGTGCAGCCGAAGTTAACGCTTTTTCTTGTTTTTCATATTATTTACTCGGGCAGTTTAATTACAATTTCCGGGTGCATTTTTGCCACAACGTATTCAATTTTACACTAAAATGAAAACCCGACCCTATAAAGTATTTATAAAAGTAGGGACGGGATAAGTTGGCGGTAACGGAACATTTTATATTCTTGCAACTTGCAAGAATCAAAACCAGTGAAAACACCTTCAGGTGTTGAGCAAATTTCGCGAAAAAATTTAGCATTCATTATTGGAAGAAATTTTATTCGCGTCAGTACTTGTACCTATGTATGTGATATCAACTCATCCGAAGAGGCTGGAAGATGTCAACCAAACGATCAGAACTGACAATATTAGGGATATGAGACTCATACCAAGTTATGGAGCAATTCCGTTCTAATTCAGCGCTACACCAAATAATTTTTAAGAAAACTTGTCCTTTAAATTTTATGAACTCTATTTTTTAAATAAAACGAACTCATATTCAGTTTTTTGGCCAAAGAAAGCATATACCGCGAAGTTACAGCTGGCACAGGCGGATGGACGAACCGACGGACCGACAGGCAGTCATTCCGATTTCATCTCGTCTCGTCATCATGCCCCTACATCTCGATAAGTTTTAGGTGATAAAAGCAACCGTGAGGTATACAAAACTATTAAACTATGGAGCAACATGTTGTAAGAGTATAAAAATTACCAGGGATTAGCGGCGTCCATTTGTCTGGCAGTATATACGCAAACTAGCATCTCCGTTTGTGAGATATGGAACTGAAAATTCACACACGTCTATTTCTCTCCGAGAAGCTGCTCATTTGTCGGAACAAGTTTCCACGAGAGATAATAACTTCACGAAAAAAGCCTTGGGTTATTGCTTAAGGTAAAATAATTTTCATTTGTTCAGATCCTATTACTATAGATATAGCTGCCAAACAAACTGAACGATCGATTTCAAGTATTTTTGTGGAAAAGTTTTTCCATTTGACGAAATATCTTTACGAAATTTGGCATGTTGCTGACCGATCAAAATCAAATGGCACTGTCATTGTGGCAAGAATGCACATGTAGGCGAAGCGTATTAAAATCGAACTCTTTATTACTGAACCTTCGTACATACATATGTATTTAGTACACATAATGTATGCAAATACCCAGCAGTAAGTATCGCTGTCTTAAGTTTCAGAAACATATTAGGTTATCAAAAAAGTCTTGCGGTATTTTCGCTAGTTGGCGCTGAGAGTGCGTAGTTCTAGTTTTATTCGTCGCATCGGGTCATGCTATACCTCTCATTTCACGCGCTAACACGTGTTTAATGGTTTGTCGTTTGTTTTAAGTCGTTCGTGAGTTATAGCGTCGCAAATATGGAGCAAAATAAAGAGAAAATACGGCATATTTTACAGTACTACTACGATAAAGGCAAAAATGCATCTTAAGCCGCCAAGAAAATTTGTGCAGTTTATGGACCCAATACAGTTTCCATTTCCACCGCACAACGATGGTTTCAACGTTTTCTTTCTGGTGTAGAGGTGGTCGAAGATGCGCCTTGCTTCAGAAGACCAGTTGTCGAAAATTGCGATAAAATAGCTGAATTGGTCGAAAGAGACCGGCATAGCAGCAGCATCGGTCAAGAGGTGAGCATGAATCATCACAGAAAAAAAAAAAAATGCCGCAAGACTTTTTTGACAACCTAATATATATGTATATAGACATATGTATGAATCTGCTGTCTTGAATTCATCACTTCAGGTTGATACCTCATTAAAGTAGCTTCTTACTGTCCAACCTCTATTTGGTTTTGCTAGCTTATCATCCTAAGTTAGATGTTTACTCGATTCTCCAAGGATTGACTATTGATCAAGAAAGTGATGAAATAAGATATTTGCATTATACATATGCTCTCGAAAATAAAGAGATTTTGGGAACTTTATTTTATGCTGGAGTATTATACAATATAATTTTCAGTGTCATAACTTTTAATACGAGGTTAACACGGACAGATTTACTTACATCCACATGTGTATACATATTTCAGGCTTAGCAGCGGCAATAAGTAGTCGGATGGGATTGCAAGTGTTAACGTAGAGTCCGTTTTAAGCCATAAATTCCGCTGCAACCTGCTGTTAAGGCAATTATTTTTTTATATCATGAAACTGTTTTTGTTGTTTGTTCACCACTGTTCGTGTAAAATTAGCAGTTATTGTTGACAAAATGCAAGAAAAAATTATTCTGACTACAAACTGTTGGCGGTCAGCTTCTGCAATTTTCTCGACGCGCGCACATACAATATTTTACAACGTAATCAAGTAGTTAGGACGGAAGGATCCGTAAACAATTTGTAAGAAGTCCATTATTGATAATGCAAAATATGTATATTGCTTATTAAAAGTGCATATGTTGTGTGTGTATTTAATTGCACCAACTCTTGCAACCTGTTGATACAGAGTATAATAGTTTTGTTCGCCTAACGGGTGTATGTATAGCCGAAAACTAATCGAGATAGATATAGGGTTATATTTATCTTTATATATAAAAGTCACGTGTCACTGAACCGATTTTAGTAAAATTTAGCACTGTATCTAGTTCGAGCCAACTTAGAAGATAGCTGGTGAAAAACATTCATTAATAAAATATATAGTGAAAGCTTTATTAAGCGGACAACTCTATTAACTGGACAGCAAGACTGGTAACCAGACATTGCAGCCTTAAATTCGTTATTTTTTCCAGTATAATTAATTTGTATATTCAATATTATATTCATATTCAAAACTAAATCTCGACCACAATCCTTTGGATTCCTACAAAATTCCGACAAAAACGGTTTCGCCTTTATTCGTAAATAGAATATTCACTGGCCGTGGCCGGATGCATTAATATATATTAATAATTGCGTGTCCCGTTGTTTGTCCGATTTGATTTGCACACCATGAGCAACTTGATCCCAATTGAAAGATAAGATAGCTTACATCTCAATTTATAATCGCAATATCATTTATTATATATATATATATATAAATATTCACTCGAAGCATTGCATAGAACTCTGCAAGATCTAAACGACAATGATTAACTTTTCGGTGGTGCTATGTATGATATGATTTTGTCTGGTGACTTCCGACAGTCCTTACCGGTTATGTCTCACTCTACTTTCGCGAATGATATTAATGCATTTTTGAAACAATCATTCTAATGGCGAAGGGTTGAAACACGAAATGATCCATCTATCCACACAAATATTTTCCGAAAAATTACTAGATATTGCAAACGGTAAAATAGAAATGCAAAAAAATACGCAATGCATTAAACTGCCAGACAATTTATGCACTTCATTTATGCTTCAGGAAAAAAACATGAATTGTATCAGAGTACACAGGGTAATTACTTGAATCATAAATGGCTCAGTAAGTGAGCGGTGTATTTTTGCAGCCAAAAATGTTGAAGTTGACGAACTGATGTCTTTTAAATCAAGTGATACTGTTCTTAAAGAAAATCAGAGTGCAAATTCACTAGATACCATATACCTAAAATCCCACCACAAAGTCTTCGATAAACGATTGGTTCACCTGTTATTCTCCTGCATAATTTGAATCCAAGTCGATTAAGCAAAGGTACGCGTTTGGCTAACAAAAATATCATCGGATATTCTTAAAGTAACTGGAAAGTTAAAAGGAGAAATAGTCCTGTTGTCACGTGTTCTAATGATACCGTCGGACTCTACGATACCCTTCAGGAGGCAACAGTTCCCAAGGCCAAACAATGTTCATTTGTGTTTTGAATTTGGAAATTAACAACTTTGTAATATACTCATTTGTTACAAATTTAAATAAAAAGTAAATAAATTTTAAAATGTATTATTTTGTAAAATATCAACTGTATGAAAATTTTGTTCAATAGTGTTCAAAGGCCTTCCCTTTCAAATTCCAATGCAGAGAATTATTATACTGGCTTTAACGTTTCCGTCTTCGTTCGTACATACGTAATAATTTCATTGCACTAAGGGGTAACGGTAGTAGTTATAATTACATATATATTTACGGATATATATTTATTCTGTCGCAATGTCTATCATCCAAAACGACGAAAAAACAAATTCTGGTCAATTTTTATTAACTGGTGACACCTTTTGATTTTTAATTTGTCTACGAGAATGAGTTTTCATTCATTCACTACAAACTAATTTATTTAAATGCATTAAACATCCAAGGAAAACAAAATAATACTCCACAATATAATCAAAATTACACTAAGCCACCCCTTAATATGTATAAATTTTAAGAGCTCAAACTTTACCAGACATTTTTTTCCGTCATTTCGCATATATTTTTTATTTTAAATGATTTTTGTTTTTCTAGGAGACTATATGCCGAATAACTTGGCCAGTGTGTAGTTTGTCGCCATAAATTTGCGTTAAGACTTTTTCTCAAGTATAATTGAGTAATGGTTGAAGTTAACGCATTTTGTTCCTATAAACAATATATTTAATATCGCTATTTTTATAATAAGTTATTGTTCAGGTTACATGGACTTCCTCGGGAAAACCTGGCTTATTTCAACATTTTTTTTCATACAAAAGAGAAATATGTTATTACAATTTTTTATTGTTACAAACTCCAAGAAATTCTGAAATTTTTGGAAAATATATTTTAAACTCGGCTATTGCAAGGCCATTTCCCTCGACTCTTCAGTAAAAAGATGCGCCCACGTTGGTAGGATAACGCTTAACAGGATCATCTAAAGTGAAAAAATTTGTGCTTCAGTTAAAACCTTAACTTAGAACTTGGGCCAAGGAAAAAAACTTTAATTTATATTTTTTTTACAGATTAAAATAAATAAAGATCTCAGTGAAAATTTCGCCACATTTTCCACATAGTTGGTATTGAAAAAAGCCCTTCGCCAAGCATTTAAGAATTATATCTCAGAGACCTGCGTAAAATTTCTTAAAGATCGTTTGATTAGTTCTCGAGAAATCTTGCCAAATGGCTTCGAAAGCACATTTAAAGACGGCGCACTTAGCCTAGCTAACCTCAAGCCCAAAAGTTCACAGAGTTTTTTCCGAAATTATTACTCAGGTCTACTTGAAAATGAAGGACAATATTTCAGAAATTTTGCCAAATTTATTAAGACAATAAAAAATTAGTTTTTTTGAAACCCGTAGAGTCATGCAACTCCTTAATTGAATCGATGAACAATATGACAAATAGAAAAAACCCATCCGTGGGAACTCTTTTTCGGAAAAAAGAATCGGTCCAATACCCAAAATAATGTAACATGCTGATATATAATGCCATGTTCAATTACCAATTTGTAAAACAGTCAAATTCTTAAAAAACTATAAGTTTTCCAAATTATTAACAATTATTGAATGAATGAATTAAAAAGTTCAAAGGAAAAAAGTGCCTTAGTTAATCAAAATTTAACCATTAGTATAGTTAGGCTTGCGAAAAAATCGTTGGGGACATTCTTATAGAATCTTTCATTTCCTACAAAACCTGTGAAATGTGATATTTTTTCAAGTAGCCAGAAGCGAGATTTGAGTTTTCCTATCTGAAAAAAAAGAAATAAATAGAAGACTGGAAGGCGGAAGATCTTCACGCTACAATTAAGAGCTCACACTTACTTTCTTTTCTTTTTTTTTTACTTTTATATTTACCCGCCCTACTAAGGAACTCGAGGAAACGCCAATCCGCATTATGCATATTTTTCTATGAATTCAAATTCCAAATATCGGGGAAACGTTTAGTTTAGTGCTAAGTTTATCGGAACTGTTAGGATTCACAACGACGGGATATTAGCAAATTTATGGTCCGAAGCCGCAGGACGCATTTAAAAAGCTAGGGCACTATAAAGAACCCTAAAATTAAGTCTAAGCAAAGTGGCGGCTACTAACTAGGGCCTCGACAGGCGACTTTGCTATTACGGGAGCTAGTGTTAAAATCCAAATACTTGAATAATGTCTTACAACCCTAAATATGTTGAACTTTTTGAAAACCCTAGACTCGCGAAACCCCTTAAAAAATACTCTCTGCTATGGCGTCTTATGACCGTGTTATTGTCACTTGATTCTGCTCTTATGCAATACCAACCAACAATACAACACGTACATATGTATCATCGGCGTCGTAATATATCTGGATTGGTTTTGGTCGTTGCAATCGTTATGTGAACAAAACTATTATAATCTTGTACACAATTTTTGTCGAGTATAATCAAAAAATAAGATTTATTTTATGTCCATGGACTTAAAACATTAAAAAATCCAAGTTAAATAGTTGGATACTGCTTGCAGATTTGGACTGCGTTTTCCTATTTTCAAACATAAATGAAATTGTGTCTTCCAAACTTCAAAATTTACACAAAGTAATACTTTAGCTAGTGAGTTGTGCAGCTTCCATATTATCCGTTTAACTCGTTTCATTATTTTGCCTTTCAACGCCTATGAAAATGTAGAACAACCGAAATGGCACTACTTTAGAATATTAGAGAACGCTTCAATGCGCTAGAAGGAAACAGTCCAACACAGTGGCCATATTGTAAACTCGAAAAATAGTACATCCCTTCAATTCACGAAATAATTAATACATCAAGCTGTAAAGCACTTGAGAGGACAGCAGAGAATAATACCAACAACTGTCGGTGTCATAAACCGATACTTAAGCTGGTCATAAAGCGTTTAAGTTAAGCCTCATGGAAATTAAATAAATTGCCTGATTATGATTATTTTACAGCTTTTCACTCCGTTATGCTTTGAAAACAATGCCAAATATAACAAAAAGAAGACAAAATAAGAATTTGCCAAAAGCCGGCATTACTGGATGTGTTGGCGAAGGAGTAATAGGCGAAAGAATAATATCGAGGGTGAATAATACAGACTGTGATAAGCAAATGCAGTACAAGGGTCTGGATTGGGCATGCGAGTACATACAAGTATTATACCAATTCCGTTTGCAAGGCAACACTTTAGGGCACTCGACGACACGCATCCATTAAAATTGTTTACTTATTCGCCACTAGGGAACAATCTGCTTTATGAAAGGATGAAGTTAAGAGTTTGCTGACCTCTATTTGGGTACAAGTTTAAATACTTGAAATTCGTGTGAGCGTCAGCTCCTTTCTTGTACTCCGTTGTTGTTCAATTAAGTAATTGATTTAAGCTATTAATGCTTTTGACCGTTAACCCCCAGCTAATGCCATGCCTCCAACATGGTGGTCTCACTCTTGAGAGTCCCGAAGCTTTGGATGTTTTGTATTCTCTGAAACTTGGCTTTGTTTTAAGTTTTCATAAAATATTCAAACCAAATGAGTTCTTTGTGTGGAGCTGTCGTTTGCCTGTGGCCAACTCTTTGGCTGCTGGCAAACGCACATCCGCTTCCGCTTAAGTATATCAATTCAGCGAGCGAAACATTCAAAGCGACGCGCTCACTTATAGACATACCGACAGCTTTTTAAAATTTAACCTTTCAGCGAAAGGCTCTGCCACCAGATTTTCAGCACCATCGCCACCGCACTGTGGTCAAGTTGCAAAAAATAGATAATTAATGTCAAGTGGGTACATAATAAAAAAATTGCAATTGCATTTAATAAATAACTCAGGCCTCAATTGCATTTACATGGCATGTATGACCACTGCACTCTTCAAATTTATTTATTAATTTAAGTTAGTTATTTATTAATTTTAGTTAGTTATTAATTTAAGTTTTCTATTTAAAAATTTTGTTGTTGATTATTAAATATAATTAATATTTATATAACTCACTGAATCTCCCTCACTGTAAACCAAATAGAAACAACTGAACTCCGCTATCATACTACCAGTGGGCAATTGCATGGTCCTTCTGGTTAATGGTTAAAAATCGATTCGGTGCCAGTTGTAGAAGTTACTTCGTAGCATACGAAGTATAGTAGAGTCTTCTCAGCACCGTCTTCTTAAATGTCTACACTTTCAGACTCACCTTGGATATCTCACTTTCTTCTATCGTAGACACATGAGATCCAATTAAAAACGTTTTACAATTTCGCAACGTGGTACTTTAAGTAAAATTCCATTCTTGAGCATCTAATCTAAACCCCCTTTTTATAATATTTAAATCGTAAGAATGAAAATCAAGATTGTATAACTTTAGGTAAAAGTTGAAAATCTTAGAAAAATGCTATTCATAAGCATAAATATATACAGTCCCCTTGGTAAAACTTACAAATCTGTGTGTTTTTTCATCGGCGAATTCAATAAATTTGTTCACAACATCTGCAGTTGGAAAAAACTATAAATAAAATGTTAGCAAAGTTGATTAACTATTTATTTAATTTCAAAAACGTTTTTTTACAAAATCTTTTTCACATGAAGTTCGTGATACGAATTTTTCATACGCGTCAAGTTAAAAATACATGATTAATTCACGCGAAGTTTACGATAAACTGTTTAAAAGATTATTTCACTTTATTTTATTTCAAAACAAGTAAGGAAGGGCTAAGTTCGGGTGTCACCGAACATTTTATACTCTTGCATGATAAAGTGATAATCAAGATTTCAGGCGTGGTTGTGAACCGATTTCACCCATATTTGGTACATGTCATCACGGTGTTAAGAAAATATTATATACCGAATTTTATTGAAATCTGTTGAGTACTTCCTGAGATATGGTTTTTGGTCCCATTTTCAATTTAAAAAAAAAAAAAACACCTGGATGCAGCTTCCTTCTGACATTTCTTCCGGAAAATTTAGTGTTTCTGACGTTTTTTGTTAGTCGGTTAACGCACTTTTAGTGATTTTCAACATAACCTTTGTATGGGAGGTGGGCGTGGTTATT